>NW_010307037.1:44254-71722 GCF_000700745.2 Antrostomus carolinensis | reverse complement strand
CCCAACTCTCTCAGCCTGTCCTTACAGCAGACATGCTCCATCCTTCTGATCTTTTTTGTAGCCTCCTCTGGACCCACTCCAGCAAGCCCATGGTTTTCTTAAATGAGTTCTGCATTAAGTCTACAGCTGATGCAAAGCTACATTTTTAGGTGTGAACTGTGATGTCACAGGTCTAGTTCTACAAAAAATATGAGCTGCTGTGGATATCTAACAGGGCAGGAAAAAATAGAAGGGATGACAAAAAATATTTTGTGTCAATCCTCGTAAAGAAAATATTTGCTCAGAAGCTGCTCAAAGAAGTACACTTTAAAAACTGTTAAATGGTTTATTGGAAGTCACAGCTTAAATTGTCTATCTTCAAAACAGAATTCCAAAACCCACTTTGAATTTCTGTGCATACATATGTGTTTATGGACACTTACACGTATGTATACTTATATGTATAGATATAAATAAATGTTAGGAAAAGGCTGCTTTACTTAATATGATGAATGATACTTAATGTTTACAAAAGACAAGAATTTGTGGCTCAAACTTGGAATAAAGCCTTACTGGGTCAGTGTAAATTAGTAGTTGCAGGCCAAGAAATACCTGGTCTGCTAAGATGTTTGCAGCATTTTATTGCCTCTATTAATCAATGATAATGGTTAAGAGAATGATAATCTGTTGCCTTCCAAGAGGGAATCGGGCAGTCTTCCCTGCTCAATGGAGTGTTAGAAGATTTGAAATATTTGAGGCACCACAGGCTACTAAGAAGATTTATACAACTCAGTGCTCAAGCTGCCCAGTCCTGGAATTTGCTGTTATAATTTTTTCTGGAGCTTATATGGATATTATTGCTTCATAATGTACTTTTTTCTTCTGTAATATCTAGAACTTTAAGGATCTTCAATAAACCTATTATTTAATTTTTTTGTTTTTGTTTTTTATCTTTCACTTTTTATTGCATTACGTATATGTTTAAGGTTTAGTTGTCATTTTCTGTTTTGATCAGTTATGTACAGAACCAGCCATTTCAAGTGCTTGTCTAAAGTATCACTACATAACAACTGTTCACATTCTCCTAATATATTTAATTTTATTAGACAAACAGATAATCTTTAATTTCAAAACAGTGATGGATATATTCTATGAAAGAGTAATTTTTATTTTTTTTCCATTTTTATATGACAGCTAACCCTTCATTTACGTTTCTGGTTCTTGACAGCATACCTCCGTATTACACAAGATCTGAGGAAAGCAAGAGTTCCTGAACTTAAGTATTTAAGCATCTTCAATCCACAGATAAAACCAAGTATTTTATGAAAGAGGAATAAAAAATTTTGGAGTGGGATTGTAAATACTCTTACCATTCAGTTCTTATGGCTTGTGTATATCAACAAACACTTTTTCTATGCAATATAAGTTTCACAATTATTAATTATATGAATAATGGAGGGAATGTTTCTATTTCACTTTTTAACAGAGGACTAAAGGCACCCTAATAAAGAACTTATCAATCTAAAGACTGGAAAATTAGTGAATAACTGAAGTAGAACATTGGTATATAAATGTTCCTCAATGAGGTTTTTTCTGGTTATGAAATGATACAGAAAAAGTTCTTTATTAAATAGATGTAATCGTTAAAGCTGTACATATGCATATGACTAATAAGAAAAAAACCCAAATATTTACATTTCTCATATTTTCTGAACAGTACTACTGTATACTCTATACTGTACTACTGTATAACAGTGTCAACTTAGCAGGAAAACAATATCCATAGAAATATTTCTCAGAGGGAAAGTTTTCTGCTCTTGAGGTTGGATCCCCTTCATGACAACAACTTAATACAGCTCTGCACCTTTAATCTGAGAAATATGAGACAGGTGTGGAGACTATTTCTTGGCATGGATTTTTGTGTTGATAGGCTCTCTCTATTTTTAATTTATTTCCTCCTAGCAGCTGATGCAGTAGATTTCTGAACCATTCCTGTAACTTTCTTGGATGAAAATTTTATACCCTTTCAAGGAGACTCACAAGTCATGTGAGAAACAGTATTTGTTATCCAAGATTGGCTGTTCAGTATATGTTTTGACTGGCACTGATTCTGGCACTGGTCTTTTCACTGATGGTAACTGGTTTCAATATCTGCCTACCCTTTCAGAAGCAGGGTCTGAAAACACCATCTAGAAACTACTGTGGCAATTACATATACACATAATTTCAAAGCCAGAAGAGATTGCTAGATCATTTTGTCTGACTGCATGTATGTCACAAGCCATTACATTAAAGCAATACACCATATTAAGTTAAAAAATTCAGTTTGGCTAAACTCTATAGTTATGAATTCATCCTACATAACACAAAGCACCTAATGAAATGCCCATCTTTGACACTTTGAGACTGAAGTCTATGGAAAGAAGTAACCCATCAACAGGGCAAATCAGGCAGGATATGAACTGTCTTGTGAAGAACTCCTCTTTGTACATGCAAGGATGGCCTTGAATTGAATTGAATGGTCTAAATGGAATTACATGACCTTGGACAGCAGGTTAACCACGAGCTAGTAATGTGCTGTCATGGCAAAGAAGGCCAATGGTGTCCTGGGGGCATTCAGAAGAATGTGGCCAGCAGGTCAAGGGAAGTTCTTCTTCTCTACTGTGCCCTAGTGAGGCCACATCTGGAGTACTGTGTCGTGTCCATTTCTGGGCTCCCCAGTTCAAGAAATATGGAGAGAGTCCAGCAGAGAGCTACAGAGATGATGAGGAGATTGGAGCATCTCTCTGATGAGGAAAGGCTGAGAGCTGGATCTGTTTAGCCTGGAGAAGAGAAGACTGAGAGGGGATCTTATCAATGCTTATAAATACCTAAAGGGCAGGTGTCAAGAGGATGGGACCAGACTCTTTTCAGTGGTGTTCAGTGACAGGATAAGGAACAACAAGCACAAACTGTACCATAGGAAGTTCCATCTAAAGATGAAGAAAAACTTCTTCACTGTGAGGGTGCCAGAGCCCTGGGGCAGGCTACCCAGAGAGATTATGGAGTGTCCTTTTCTAGACATGTTCAAAACCCACCTGGATGCAGTCCTGAGCAACCTGCTCAAGGTGAAACTGCTTTGGCAGTGGGGTTGGATTAGATGATCTACAGAAGTCCCCTCCAACTCCTACAGTTCTGTGATTCTGTGAATTTGTGAAAAATACCAGGGGCTTTCAATAACTACTTCTATGACCCTATGGCTACTCACACAGTAAAAGCAAAATAACATCAGTGAAATCAGGAAATAAATAGAAAACAAAGTGAAAAGTATTTTGTTATTGAATAAAGTCACAATGTGTCCAATCCTCACAAATAAAATGCAGATTGGCAAACAGTAGAACTTTCTATGCCAAAAAAGATGTGAAAACCAAAATTTATAAGGGAAATGCAGATGATCAAAGGTATAGGTAGGCTTGCACATTAAGAACAACTTAAAATACTGAGGTTCTTCAGCTTGCCAGAGACAGTTGAGAGAGGCTATGATTGAGATCTGTGAAACCATGAAAAAAAGTTCTGGATGTTTTCATGGTCCCTTTCAATGCTAAAGTTAGCAAACAGCAAATGAAGATGGGTGGCAGGTTGAAACGAAAGGGAGGGGATTTGTGTGCACGTAGTTTTGCTTCACAGCAGGTAGTTATGCCGTGAAAGTCAGAAGCCTATTAAAATAAAATAAGGAGCATTTATTATCTAAGGATTCATTCCTCCAGAAGTTTTTAAACAAATCTCATCCTTTAACTACTGTGCTTCCTAAATAGGAAACCATTTGGTTATTTGAATTGTGCAGGAACTATAAATGATAAAAAAGAGAGAGGAACAAATCATTGACTTGCAGCTTCTGCAGCTTCAGGAACAGACGCTGTGTACGCACAAAATAGCAGCTCAGGAGCGACGTTGCCTGGTGTTGGGCAAAGCAACATCTGTCTGAGAAGAAACATCTGGACTGCCGCAGCATGCAGTAGCAAGTAAAATTTATCCTGAAGATTTTCCCTGGGGACTGACAAAAATGCTCTTTTTACAGAGAGTTGTTCTTTAGTAGCTCAGTATAACTGTACCAGAAATTTTTGGGGTACTCCAAAGTGACTATAATAGGTGTCCTTTTGGGGATATCTGCCATTAGTATCACATTGATGATATCCAAAATACTTCCAAAAGTCATTTGAGAGCCAGAACACAAAAGGGGTAATGGTTTTAAACTAAAAGAAGGCAGATTTAAGCTGGATGTGAGGAAGAAGTTTTTTACAATGAGGGTGGTGAAACACAGGAACAGATTGCCTCAGGTTGCCCAGAGAGGTGGTAGATACCCCATTCATGGAAACATTCAAGGTCAGGCTGGATGGGGCTCTGAGCAACCTGATCTGGTTGAAGATGACCCTGCTCACTGCAGGGAGGTTGGACCAGATGACCTTTGAAACCCCCTTCCAACCCAAACCATTCTGTGATTATATGATTCCATGATTCATATTGGAGATCAATACAGAGAGACTCTCACATTTTCTCAATATCCGAGGGTTTGGATTCACAGTTTCAGACACTCTGTGCTCCACTTGGGACACATTAAGATACTAAAGAAGAATGTGAACCCACCCTCCCAGATGTTCATCAGCAGCCTGGTTGAGCTTGCTCATAAATTCAGAGCGGGGGATGGCTGGGAAAATGCTGTCTTCAGCTGGCAGATCTGAATGTCACAATGAATAGTCATGTTAATGAAGATCACAGAATGTTCTAACCTGTACCTGCAACTGGATCCAGAAGAAAATATGCCTCTTTTTTTCTGAGAATTATTTGTGTGACAAAAGGCATATCCCAGAATTACAGCACTGGTAACTGAATTCCATATAAGCAAATTTTGCCTGATTTAAAACAATACAGTTGTTCCACAGTTGTGAAACACAACCTTGTGAGTTCAATCATCATGTTTTTAAATATTTAGTGACATTAAAAAGAAAGGGACTGGTTTCAGGGTAGATGAAGCATTGCAACCTCATAAAGTTTAAACACAAGCAGGGATGAAGAATAATAACTAAAGCAAACTGATCAGTATTTGGCTTGTTTGTGTTCATCAGGTAGTGGTGATGGGCAGGATCCTTCACTGAATCCTTACAACTGGAAGAAGAGAGGTTGTCTGTAACATAAAGGGTGCTGGAATCACAAAATGATCAGAACTGGTATCCTGATATGAGCTGCAATGTTTTACATCACGACTTTGCATCGGTAAAGAAAGATGCTGGATTGCAGCAATACATCTCTCTGCAATAATTCTGTAGGTCTTTACAACTTCACTTGGTGACTGAGTAGCTCTCCTGCTTTTGATCATCAAATGATGAGTCCTGCCTACCTAAGCAGGGAGACCATGCTTTTCAGATTGATCACATATCTTCTGAGATCAAACAGTAGTCACCCTTCAGATCTAACATCAGGTATCCAGGATCACTCTTGGTACGACAAAAACAACTTGTATCTCTAGTAATGAGGGATTTAAATTCATCCAGCAGGGAAAGAAGATGCCTTCACACCATGTACCAAAATTTCTGTTATACAGCCCATGGGGAACCCAGTCCTACTCCACACTCCACAAATGCCCACCAAGACACAAGCTGTTTGTTAATGATCCTACATTCCCCAGCAGAGAGAAGGAAAGTTTCATGATGTGTAACACTGAGTTTAAAGTCCATATGCACACCAACTACTCTAAACCCTTCTCTTCCATTTTATAGCTACTATGATGCCTCAGCAGTAAGCAATTCAGTTCATCACTACTCATAGAATCATAGAAGCATAGAATGGTTTGGGTTAGAAGGGACCTTAAAGATCATCTAGTTCCAATCCCCCTGCCTTCAGCAGGGACACCCTCCACTAGATCAGGTTGCTCAAAGCCTCATCCAACCTGGTCTTAAACACTTCCAGGGAGGGGGCATCAACAACTTCCTTGGGCAACCTGTTCCAGTGTCTCACCACCCTTACAGTAAAGAACTTCTTCCTAATATCTAATCTAAACCTGCCCTCTTTCAGTTTAAACCCATTTCCCCTTGTCTTGTCATTAGTTGTCCTTATGAAAAGTCCCTCCCCAGCTTTCTTGTAGGCCCCCTTCAGGTACTGGGAGGCCGCTATGAGATCTCCCTGGAGCCTTCTCTTTTTCAGGCTGAACAGCCCCAACTCTTTCAGCCTGTCTTCATAGGAGAGGTGCTCCAGCCCTTGGATCATCCTGGTAGCCCTTCTCTAGACTTGTTCCAACTGGTCCATGTCTTTCTTATGTTGGGGGCTCCAGAACTGGACGCAGTACTCCAGGTGGGGCCTTACAAGAGCGGAGTAGAAGGGCAGAATCACCTCCCTCGACCTGCTGGACACGCTTCTCTTGATGCAGCCCAGGGTACGGTTGGCCTTCTGGGCTGCAAGCGCACTCAAGCGTACTCAAGGCACCCAGATCTTAACCCACCCTATCTACTGAGAGAAGAAAAGAAACCATGACACCCAAATTAAACATGGACAGTAAGCAGTCTGATGTCACACAAATGAGTAAGGTTTGCATGATTTAAAATAGTTAGTTTATTGATTTGTGAGCAAGAATTAACATATTCTTGCTTAAGCTATAAGAGAAAAAAGAACAAACCACATATCTGTTAAAAGTTGTCTCAAATGGGTCACCTTTAGCTCTAAAAATTGAGCCCATTTGGAAATATAGATGAGAATCAATATATATTAGACTCAAATATATAATAGACTCAAGTGGTTAACCTAGAGACACACAAGAAATCAGTTGCAAAGCAGTGTCTCAAACACAGCGACAATCTTCCCACCTACTTACAAACAGTAATTAAGATGCTTAGACACGTGAAGAAATGTTTTTTCTTAATCCTATTAAAATTCACTCATTACTAGGAACGCACTCTGTTAAATGCATGGTTTGCTCCAAGTGTTATGCTATTGCATTTTACCCAGAATACTTAATTGTTTCCGAAGAACAGCAAATGGTTAACAGCTCTGCAAACAAGGGCTGTGGAGCTATCTCCTGTAAATCACTGCAGTTCCACTGACTACCTTTACACCGACTGAAGATCTGGCTTTAAAAAAATAAAATTAAACAAAAAAAAATGTGCAAAGAGGAAGCAGATAAGCTTTATACATCCTAGAAGGTAAATGTGGAATCAGTGTGTGGAGTGGCTCCTAAGCTACAAAGAGGAAGCTGTCTGCTGCAAGAGAGAGCGCAAAGGAACTTGGAGATGTCAAAATACACAGGTACGATGATACAGATTACTCAGGTTAATGGTCTGATAATATCACTGCTGAGGTCTGGAAAGCCATTGCCTCGACACCCTTTGCCAGTGTTGTTGATGCAAAATCCATCGGGCTGAGGCTGGGGGCAAAGTCTAGGGCTTTGCATGCCTGGCTGAAAGAAGGAAAATCCATTTCAGAACTTAAAGGATGGAGTGGCTTTTGGTGCAGAAGGTCAGACAGATACATGGGTAAGTTGCTGTATAGGAGTAGACTCAAAAAGGACTAGTGAAATGAAAACCAGATAAGGCCCTGGAACAAGATCCTACAGTCTATCAATGCCCTGGGATAGTGTAAGAGAGACACATGGGAACTCAGACATAAGGAAAGCAGAGTTTTCTTGCAGTGTTGACAATAAATATGTTTGTTCTACAGTGGAAAAAAAACCCACAACCCTTTGAACAAAAAGCCCTTGCAGGCTGATAGGGGAAGAAAAGCCTGTTTGTGGTGAATACAATGGAGAATTTGTTCATGCTGATGCAGACAAACCCATCACTTGAAAACTGAAGTCGGTTTTTTGACCCTGTTCACTCCACATTATCGAGTCAACCCAAGTGGTACTTAATCCCTCCAGAGCTGAGGAAATCCATCTCTCTCTTCTCTCATGAAAAGAGGAAAACTGACTTTTGTGGGTGTATTTTTGGAAGACTTAGGTCTGGCAGGTGCTGGATGAATGCAGCATCCGACCAATGGCTGTCTGCGTCTTGCAAGTCTTGGTGTCACCCCACACAAGAAAGCTGTTCCATATCTGATCCTCCACCAGTGTTTTCTTCATTTCAAACTAAATCCCTAGCTAGGAACAGAATTTGTAAGTTCCTCTCTAACATATGTTAGGATGTGCTCATTTCTATAGAGCTTTCTAGTACAAAAAGCTCTTCCTGAGATAGGACAGGGTGAAGCACCAGGAGGTAGACACAAAATTACTCAAAAATTACTATCTGGAGAAAGAATTAAAATGTCCAGTCTATTCTGAGTTTCAGTAAATACTCTACTTCTATGCAAATTTCAAGTGAAGATTCAGGGAAGAGGAAAAGGATGTGTTTTTATTCTGGTCAGACCCAAAGTCGGCACAGGGATCAATAGCAACACATCTTCAAGCATGAAAGAAATCTGTCTGAAATCACTTCTCGGGCTGATGATTGCATGCAGGCTGCAGTTTGCTGCTGGAGCTGGGCTTCTCTGGGTTTCAAGGACAGAAAGATGGCCTTTGGATTGAGGCAATGTTCTCAGACAAGTACCCAAGATCCTATTCCCAATTTACTGCCAGCTTAATACCTGCTTCCTCTGTCATCCTTTGAGCAACCTTAATTTTCCATCTCTGAAGGGTTTATTGCCTACTTTTCAGGAAATGAGTTTAGGCTTAAATAATTTTCTGGGTTAAATAATTTAGGTTTCTAGAAGGAAAGCTCAAGTTCCAAGTGTTATAATAAAATTAATAAAACGTTATAGGTATTGAAGGAGAGGCATAAGCGATAATCCTGTTCACAGACCTTATGTTTTTGAACCACTGTAGTGAAGGAATTCACAGATTTCAAGGCTGGAAAGGACTTTATCTCCCAGATAACAAACTCTGAGTAAAAACTGTCACGTAGCTTTAGGTAGCATTTACAAGCGCATTACAAACACATTTTTAAAATTTGACTTGTGCCTGCAAGTCTCCCTGGCTCCAAGTAATTAAAAAAATAGGTGGGTTTGTAATCATATTAGTTTTGGGTTTGTAGTTTATGCCTGAACAAGTAGGACTTTGGCTGGGAGCTACCTGTGTGTGTTCCTTATGTACATATATTCACGATGACACTCAGTTACATGCATGAGGCTGGAAATCATTAAATAGCATAAATAAAATTAATGCTAAATAAATAGAAGAGACATTAAATAAACAGTTATATAGGATTTCCAAAGACTTCCCACTAATGCTTGGACTAACACCCACAAGTGAATATGATCCTGTTCAAGCAGAGCTGAAATGAGAAATTTGCTTTTATTATAAAATCTATTTGCTATGTGATGATTTATCAGTTTCTCCATTTCATCCACTGCTTGCACTCTATCCAGGTCAGAGATTTTAAGCAAACTAGGAGAAGAAAACAACTCATCTTTTTACCCCCTCTAGCCCAGTGTACCTTTGCTGAAAGTCATTTGTACTACAACAGAAAGGAGCAGAAGCCAAGGAGTGTCAGACCAAAGAGTCACAAGGCACTCATCAGAATAGATGACCACAAGCAAAGTCACAATTATGACCACAGCCAGATCAGAGGAGCTTTTTTTTTTTCCACCCAATTACACAGCATGGGGAGAAAGGCACTGTTATTTGGCCCTAGCAGCCAAGTGAGATGCTTTCTGAAGCAGAGTTGAAACCCCAGGTGAGGATTCCCACCTGGGTTGGGTTCCTTGCACCTTGTGTCACCCACCCACAGCATAGGTACCTGCATTCATGATAGCCACCTGGCACTTTTTATAGTCACTGCAGAGAAAAGGAAGCTTTTGGGACACCAGTGATCCCACGCAAGCCTGGACATTTCCAGTAAGTGAGATGGATGGTGCCCTGCTTTCCTAGGATCTGGTGAGCCTGCACCATGTTGCACTGTGTTGGATGCTCTCAGCTTAATCCTACACTTTGGTGATTTCATTGCATTTTCCAGCCAGCCTTAAGTGACTTGCTGATATCCCAAAGCAGTTACCACAGATTTGCACCCAGTTCTCATTAAACACAACCTTAATCTGTTCCACTGTCCCTGTTTGCCAGTCCCCTGGTTGACACTGAAGCACAAGGATGGGGAGCAAAGGGAAGATGTGTTAATCACCTTGTACCTGCTCGGTGCACAAAGGACTCCAGTCACAGCAGCTGTCTAACTAATATCTTTCATCATCAGTAAATTCACCCAATTTTCTTATTATCATTTCTAAGAATGTCGACTGGCGGGTGGCGGGTAATCCTAGATGTGGCACGGCCGTGACTGCAGCTGAAATCACAGGGAGATGGAAGCTTCAAAGCCAGGTTTAAGCATTAGAGAATGTTATTTAAAGATTAATCATCTGTTGTGGGAGGTGGCATTTTGAAGGAAAATATAAAGACCTTCACCTGCACAGTCAAAACGACAGCAGGGTCTGAGTGAACCCAAAGAAGTAGGAAATGATTCACTAGGGAAATGAATGAGATATTCTTCACCTCCTTTTTCTCATAAGACTCACCCCCTCCTCGTCCCCCCCTTGTTTTGAAAAACAATCCTTTCCTTTTGGTCATGGCAACTGCTGCCTTGATGGAGGATATGAGGCAAACATACTCAGAAGTTTCTGCAAATCACTTGACTTCCCTGGCAGCATGATAATATAATTACACGCTGTGATGGCGTACCACAGCATACCTCTGATGGTAGTGTGAATACAGCTGTTTCTACCTCCTTTCCCTCTGACACAGCTACAATTATAACATCAAGGTGCAGCCTGCTGGATTGCTGAATTCTCCCCTTCCCTTAATTTCTGCTTGGTGAGCTCCGGATCTGGTTTTCTTCAGTAATAACAGTGGAGGTTTTGTACTCAAAAGTGTCACACCAAGCTTTACTACAATATTTGCAGTTGTAAAATCATGCACTTTTTGAAGAAATGTAGAGTTTCTTGCTATTCCTCCATTGTCCTGTCCTGTCCCCATTGGCATTTAACAACATCAAATAAACAGAACATGTAGCTACAGTCACCACTTATTTCCAAGCATTGTACATGCCACCAGTGTTAGCATCCATCATTTATGGATGGTAACTACAAGATCAGAGGAAACAATTGAGTTGCCCAAAAACATGAACAGAGGAGACTGAAATGTCCTCAGCACAAGTCAGCAGTTTCTCCACAGGAACACAATAATTAAAAGTACTATTAATTTCAGCATTCAGTTTGCAGGCAGTCTTTCAGACTAGTAAGAAATTGCCTTGTTAGTTAGGACACTTCCCAATATTTGATCAGAAGTCCACTTTACTAGAAGAAGAAATAATCTGGATTTGTTGGTGTTTTCTGTTACATCTGTTTCTTCTAGAGCTGAAATCTCTTACTTTCAGCTAGTCTCAGTAATAGTAATAATGAGAGAGATGGAGAAAAAAAAAAAACAACCCAAAAAACAACACAAAGTGTGTCACAACATGAGCAATCCCCAGAATACTTCAGATAATTGCTGCCAAACACTTCCCCTTTTTTGTCCAAAGTTGAAAAATCTTTGCTTGTTTTCTGATGAGGGAAGTATTGTCATTTTATAAATTCCTGAGAGAACAGAGCTGCCAGAAACTGGCTTCACCATGGGAACCCTCTACCTTGAATGATGTTAGGAGAACACTGTAATGAGTCAGTCAGGGATAACTCCACTAAACTTTTATTATCTTGTGGTCATCTTCTCTAATGATCCATCCAGAAGAAAGTGGATGTCAGAGACAGGCTGAGAGGTTAGTGATATTGGCTGCAGGGCAGCAGGGATCAGAAGCCCAGGTCAGAGAGGGAATTTGGGGCAAACAGGAGTTCAGGACATGGGTGCATAGGTACATAACTTCATAGGAACATGGGTGATGGGCTAGGAACAGAGATTTAGGGCGGTAACACGGTTGGTGAATATCAGAGACCTGGAAAAGGGATTTTTCAGGGGAAGGCTGCTGCTGAATGGAGGGTAAGTGATTGCAGAGGATGGACTTATGGTGATTAATAGGAGAGTCTGAGGGATAAAAAGTGGTGCGAGATCCTCCTGAACTGACATGGTGGGAAAATAAGAGACAGATGTAGGGGCAGAAATAGGAGTGAGGAGGAGAGAGGAAGAAAACAGAGGTCTTGAAGAAGGAAAGGCAGGAGAGGAAGGAAAGGCATGGGAAGAAGGAAAGGCATGGGAATAAGTTTTAAGCCAATGTGCAAATAGTAATGGATAATAATAGTACTAAGATCTTATGTGAGAGCTTGTGTTTTTGTAGAGGGAATGAGAAACCTTAGGCTCAGTAGAAGAAGATGAGCTGGTTTATGCCTGGAAAATCCATTTGCAAAGTAACTGCAGGCTTTTTTCTGCACTGGTTAGATTTACATCCTGTACAAAGATTTATCTCAAAATAATGCCTATCTAGGAAAACCAAATCAAGCGCTTTAGGTTGTGACAAACTCTGTAAGAAACAAGCCTGGGGACAAGGGCAGCTCCTACCTACATCAGTGTTGCCAATCTTCTCATGGGACCTGGGGAAGGACTAGAGCTCTGAGGAAGCTGCCTAAGGTGGAATACATCAAGGACACAGCATTATCCCTTCTTGTCTGTTTGCCCAGAACCACACTCATCTTTCATAATCAGCAAGACAGCAGCAAAACTGTCTGGCACAGCATCACGTTTTCATTTTTCTTCATTTAATTGTGCTCCGTCCCATGGCATGGATCAACAAGCAAACAACAACATGCAGAAAAGAAACCAAGAGCTAGTCATCAGGCTTGGCTTGGGAGATTTACTTCTCAAGAGTTGGGAGCAAAGCCAGGTCCACCTGATGGTGAGACTTGGTAAGGGAGGTGGGGGCAGTGCTGTTTTTTCCTAAATAAGCCTGAGAGAAGAGGCCAGAAAACTGAAATCTGAAAGAAATAATATTTTAATTTCACAGAGCAGGACATAAAAGTCCACATGGAGAAACTGATTCAGCTCTGAGCTGGCACTGCACAACACTGCACAATCCTCCATCACAGCTTCCACAGCCAGAGCTTTACAAAAGCAGAGCAAGGCTAGGTTTCATATTTTTCCCTCCCAGGCAAAGGAATTCTGTGGTTTAACTGAAATGCTTTTTCTGACATGTCATTCCTTAATTCTCACTTGTTCCTGACCTTCATCCTCCCATCATTTCTTCTCCCATCCCCTTCAAGTCAGACTGTATCAATGAACAGCATGCACATTTCAGTGCAATCTTAATTTGTTTTCCCAGAAGGTGTGGAGTCTTCTTTTCTCTCTTTCCCCAACATGTACATGTTCTATAGCAGTGGTGACAGTGAACCTGCTTTCCTCCATGCGGGCTGTTGATGCCTGCTCAGCTGTTTCCTAACAAGGCACTCACTTCTCACACATCAGAGAGATGCAAGGAAGAAAACATTGTGCCCTGTGGTTAAACTCACACAGAGGGCAAGGCAGCAGGAAGGAGAGAGAAAGGTGTGTCCCTTTCTTAGATTTCTCCAAAAGCTCTGGTAACCCTTCAGCAAAACCCTATGACAACAGAGACAGCTCTGATGTCCCAGATGAGGCCAGACCTCAGTGCTGACCATTCACACCTCATTTACAACAGGGAATGGAGGCAAACAGGAGCTACAGCATGCTCATCCCTACAGCAGCCCGAGATAAGTGGCCATAAGGCCATAACTGAATAATATCCAGCTTGCCTATTGCATTTGTCATAGAATCATAGAATTGTTTTGGTTGGAAAAAGACCTTAAAGATCATTGAGTCCAACCATAAACCTAACACTGACAAGTCCACCACTAAAACATGTCCCTATGCACCACATCTACATGTCCTTTAAATAACTCTAGGGATGGTGACTCCACCACTTCCGTAGGCAGTCTGTTCAAATACTTGACAACCGTTTCAGTAAAGAATTTTTTCCTAATATCCACTCTAAACAACCCCTGGTACAACTTGATGTCATTTCCTCTTGTCCTGTCACTAGTTACTTCAGAGAAGAACCTCACGATAACCTTCTTTCAGGTAGTTGTGGAGAGCGAGGTCTCCCCTCAGCCTCCTTTCCTCCAGGCTAAACCACCCCAGTTCCTTCAGCCGTTCCTCATCACACTTGTGGTCCAGACCCTTCCCCAGCTCCGTTGCCCTTCTCTGGACACGCTCCAGCACCTCCATGTCCTTCTTGGAGTGAGGGGCCCAAAACTGGACCCAGCACTTGAACTGTGGCCTCACCAGTGTCCAGTACAGGGGGATGGTCACTGCCCTGGTCCTGCTGGACACACTATTGCTGATACAAGCCAGGATGCTGTTGACCTTCTTGGCAACCTGGGCACACTGCTGGCTCATATTCAGCTGCTCATATTCTTATTGTCCTCCATGAATGTCAGGAAACTTAAAAAGGCTTTTAAGTATGTTTTTCTCCATATTATACATTGTCTAACTAATGTGTGCTGAAATGAAGTGAGTTCACCAAGGTCATGCAGCAATGGCAAAGCTGGGAATAGCCAACATCTTGAAGAAAAATCTCCCACTCAGTAATGTTCAGGCAGCCTTGTTGACATCAACAACTGGGTGTTTTTGCATTGCTGCTGTGCATGACATAGCTGTGACACAGGTGGGATACTTTGAGGTTCCCTTGCTATTCCCAACACACATAAAATTTATTTAAAGATATAGGATGTGTGGTGCAGTAAGAAACTGTTACTTATTTCACTAGACCTGGATGGGGTAATCATTCCTCAGGCTGAGAATGGAGAATGGGGAGCAGGGAGGAGATGCCCACCTGGCTGAGGAAGCTCGGGTCAAGTAAGAAATCAAACTGGATGATCTGCAAAAGCACAGACATGTTGCTTTTATCTAACATAGCAAAGCTCATCTACTGTTCTCCAGTTTATCGAACTGCCAACTAACTCTAATATATGTGCATTGGTGGTGTTATTCCATCTATGAGGGTTTTTATTCTATCTGACCTTCAAACTAGATTCCTCCATTGCACTCCATTTAGGTCCAAACCCAATGTTTGCCCAGAAACTTCATCTGATCTTGAAGACTAATGCTCACCTTCCTTAGCAGTATCTATCAAGACAAACCACTACTCCATAGACAGGTTTTGATGCATTTTTTTCATGTTGCTTAGAATTACGGTTTGTGCTGTGGTGATAGACAAGGTCACTTGCCCGCTTTTATTACCCCTTAAAAGTTATGATCTGCTAACTTCTAGATTTATGTATTATAAGGCAGGGCACTCTCAGGTAAGTCTTGACTTTAACAAGAAATTCCCTTTTCCATGCAACAAGTCCTTATTATCCATCAGGGTGTACTTCAGGATCTGCCAGCGTATTTAGACATACTCTGTTGTTTGGCACAGTAGGGGATGAAAACACTATTTCAGGATTGTTGACACTTTGTCAATGTAACTGATTTCAGTAGGAGGTTTTGTTCTATTTTTTTGGATTGGTTCAAGATATAAATTAAAAAAAAAAAAAGTGGCAAGAGTCATTTGGCAAACAGGGAGTTGATACAGTGAAAAGAGCAGCATTAGGAAGGAACTGGGTCTCCAGCTTTCCAGGGACTCTGTGTCTTCTGCTAGGAAATCTGGCTTCTTGCCTCTTCCCTTGAGCATTTCCATCTAGATAGTGATAAGCTGGTGCTACTACTTCCTGACACAAGGAGAAAGATAGAAGCTCTGTCCAGACAAGATGGCAATGCTCTTGTGTGGGAGTAGCCTAGCAGAAACCTTTTGTCAGATTTTCCCTGCTAGAAAAAACACAGCAAATGATAACTCCATCCATTTTGCAACTTTATCATTGCAGGTCTTGATTCTGTGCTGCTCCCTGAGGAAACAATGGTTGGTTTAACAAAGGATTTGGATAAGAAGAAGAGGGATTCTGCAGGGGATATACACAAGAGTCTATCTCCTGGTTCACACTGAGTGAGCAAGGAACAGAAGGTGAAATAAGAAATTTAAGATCTGTTCCCTGTCATTTCTGGTTCCTTCTGATGGAGACGATTTCTTACTGTAAACAAACTCCATTTGAAAGAAAAGAGAGCTGGAAACTAAAGAGCTGGCCCCTTCATTCTCTCACTGTGTGTAATAAAATTAATTTAGTAATCCCAATCCTACGATACATTTGGCTTTTACAGCTGACCTAGGTAAATTCTCCTTGTATTGTCACTTGGCAGGAAATATTCTCATGCTGTCTCCAAATTTTTCATGTAATGAGGCAGGATGCTGTCAAGTCAGTTGCTGAGTTTCACCCATAAGGTGACCGTAGTATAGAACATGGCACAAATATGGCACATTTAACATTCATAGCTGACGACATCTGTAAAACACTACAGGTTCCAGACAGGATTGCGCAGATTCAAGATCAGTCATCATAACCAGGGTATGATCAGTTCCCCATCCCACTTAACATTTGCTAGCTGATGGCTCCACAGGTTGTCATTTGAAAAATGAGTTAAAGACCCTCATCGAACTACTTCTCTGCTCCCTTCTATCCAAGGGCACAAACACATCTATAAAAAACCCACTGATCTGCAAAGAACAATTTATAGAATCATAGAATCACCTGGTTGGAAAAGACCTTTGAGATCATAGAGTCCAACCGTACCTACCCTCTACTAAACCATATCTTCGAGCACCCCATCTAGCCATCTCAACCACTTCCCTAGGCAGCCTGTTCCATTGTCTGACAACCCTTTCAGTGAAGAAGCATTTCCTGAAATCCAATCTGTACCTCCCCTGGCACAACGTAAGGCCCTTTCCTCTTGTTCTATCACCAGTTACCTGAGAGAAAAGACACATACGCACCTCTCTACACCCTCCTTTCAGGTAGTTGTAGAGAGTGAGAAGGTCTCCCCTCAGCCTCCTTTTCTCCAGACTAAACACCCCCAGTTCCCTCAGCCGTGAACTCATCACACCTGTGCTCCAGACCCTTCCCCAACTCCATTGCCCTTCTCTGGACACACTCCAGTGCCTCCATGTCCTTCGAGGGAGGGGCCCAAAACTGGACACAGTATGCAAGATGCAGGCTCACCAAAGCTGAGTACAGGGGAAGGAAATGTTCCCACACTGTTTCTGATCCAGGACAGGATGTTGTTGGCCTTCTTGGCCACCTGGGCACACTGCTGGCTCATATTCAGCTGGCTGTCAACCAACACCCCCAGGTCCTTTTCCACAGGCAGCACTACAGCCACTCTGCTCCAAGCCTGTAGCATTGCAGGGGGTTGTTGTGACCCAAGTGCAGGACCCAGCACTTGGCCTTGTTGAACCTCATACAGTTGGCTGCAGCCCATTGATCCAGCCTGTCCAGGTCCCTCTATAGAGCCTTCCTATCTTCAAGCAGATCAACACTTCCACTCAGCTTTGTGTCATTTGTGAATTTATTGAGGGTGCACTCAATCTCCTCATCTGGATCATTGATAAAGATGTTAAACAGGACCAGTCCCTACACTGAGCCCCGGGGAACATCACTTGTGACTGGCTTCCAGCTGGATTTAACTCCATTTACCACCTGATTCAGGCTTGATGCTCTGATATTAAACTAGCAGGTCTGTATTCAAAGCAGTCATTTAGTCTGAGAAGGTGAATATGTGGTCAAGTAAAGTTGAACAATGCCTGCTGGTTTTATGTCAAAAAGTTAGTCTGTTAATTTCTCCACTTGATCCTGACTTTTTCCCTGCAAATGACAACTCCATTATTAATGTTAGTTATTCTGGGCTAAGTAATACAATCATTGTGGAAGGAACAGCTTTGATATATGCAAGTGACATCTAATATATGGTGCAAAATTGCTCTGTTGCTACTCAATAAAATTATATTTCTGATTATTAAATACAGGAACTGGAACCTCAGTCCCATACAGTTAATGGCAAAACTCCCAGTAACTACAATGTGATAAGTATTGTTCACTTTTATAAAAATCCAGTAATTTCACCATTTTTTGCTTCTGAGTAAGCAAAAGGAAATGAGGTTGTGCCACTGCCAAAGAGTTTCTCTATCTCCCCTTTTCTACAATCACTGCTTTCTCTGGCCTCAATTTAAAAAAATCAGATCTCTGTCTTTTTCACCTCATCGTACTATCATCGAGCCACAGTGCTGCCCACAACATGCATGTACCACATAACTGACAGAAACTCTGCTTCAGGTTCTTACCGCTGAGTCAGAAATTGTTCCTGCTTCTTTGACTTTGTACTCTTCTTAAATACCATAAATAAATTAAGCTAACATCAAATGAGGATTATGCATCAGTTTAAATAAATCTCTTCATCTTAACCTCAAAAATTAAGAGGCACACACCTTCTTTTTCTACCTTTTTTTTTTTTTTTAACAGATATAATTCAGACTTGTTTATTTGAGGTTCGAAATATACACTATTTTGACTGAAAAAAACAGCTTTAACCAGAAAAGAGGGTTGGATAAAATCATCTCCACAGGTCCCTTTCTATTCAAGCCATTCTATAACTATAAAATATCTGGAAATCCCAACTGAATATCTTCTGCACAACTGCAGGTCAACTCTTTGGTGAATGCACAAGGAATGTAACTCAACTGGGATGCCCCTATCATCCCCTATGTACCTTGGATAACCCACTCATGTGTTAACAGTAAGTCTAATGCATACAGTAGGTATCAGACTTACTGGACATATCTACACATCAGCAGTACAGTGCAGGTGTGGTAGATCTCAACATTCCCAAATACTTCAGTCCTATGACACATGGACTTTCCATATCCAACAGGTATGACCAGTAAGTATGAAATGGGTGGGATGGGTTTAGTTTCCACATCATGTACAGGCCATCTGTATAGACTAGAAAAATCCCAGAGAGAAAGTTTAGCTTTGATCAAACTTTCACATTAACCAACATAGCAACATCTTTGCTCTGGCCATAAAGCTTGCTGGACACTTTCTGTTGTGTAGTGTTTAAATAATATTGTGCTTCTATTCCTTGTCTGTATTGATCCATGATGGCCTTTACAACTTCATCTTGGATGACTCTTCAGCCAAAGGTAAGACCTGTCTGCAGAAGAGCTAAGGACCTAGAGCATAAAGCAATGTTTACTATGTTGTGACTGTCACCATAACCTGCCTGGATACTTTCATTGAGTTATTCCCAGCTCAGGTAGGGTTTTCTCACCTGAGAGGTCACAACAGAACCAGAATCACTTCATGCAAAGTTCTCATAATCTTCCTTCCTATATCAATTCTCCAAATCCTTTATCTTCTCTGAAAGGAGATTATTGTCTTGCAAAAAAAAAAAAAAAAAAAAAAAAGAGGACACTTTATCTAGTATAGCTTAATTACCATAGCATTTAAAGAAGATATATGATTCCCTTAATCCAAAAGGCTAATGAATCATTTTTAATCATACAAAAATGCCATGTCCTATAGTGGTAAGCAGTCTAAAGAAAACAGTAGGAGTTGGTAGGCATATGCTGGCTTGCTCTTTCCGTAGCATGAAAAAAATGCATCGGTCTGCAGCTAGCTCCTGACTGCACTTGCCTTTCTTAACTTCCGAGAAGTAATCACTTTCTCCTCAACTTGTTCTTCTCTCCTTGTTCTTTGATTGCAGATTCCAGATGGGTTTGGTAGCCAGTAATTACTTTTATAACTAGAACTCACTTGCAATGCATCAGGTTAATGTTAATGGCATGCTGTACAGACACTCATAATCTTCTCTCTTTTCTAACTTCTCTCTCATCCCAATGTAATTGTATTTCCTTAATACTAACCAAACAGTGATCTCTTATCTTTCTTTTCTTTTTTTGATGGCAGGTATGTGGGGAGGAACAATTTACATTTTTCCAGGCTCTCTCCCTCTCGTTTGTTATGTTTATTAAATCTATATCTGTTATTTTTATGTCTTAATGCCAGTGGATTTTCCTTTTAATTACAGCAATCTGATTTCAGTTTATTTAAATGCTGATTTATGTTTATGCTATCCCCTGGTATCAATTTCATTCCAACTAGATCCCAGTGTAACTTAATTACTTGTAGTCTTGTCATTCCAAGCTAATGCTAATTAAAACAGTTTTATTACTGCAAGGTATTAAAGATTAACCCCTCCACTGGTCTATGGGAAATAAAATGGTAAAGTCAAGGCGAGGAAATAGAAGGCTTGAAAAACCAGAGAAAACATCACACAAGAATGACCACTACATTTGTTTCTTTTCATCATGCAACATGCTGTAATTGCTTGAGGTTCACAATCTGGTTCTTTCACTTGGTCTGGAGATGTTGACCTGTGCTCATCCGATGTTGTACTTATTTCTTTTTTAACCACTTCTGTGGGCAAGAATTGCTGAATGTACACACCTACCAGTGGGCAGCCTCTCCTCTTCATTTCCCACTATGTTCCTCTTCTTCCCCCTCCACCCACACCTACTCTCAGTCGTATCTCACCTGCTCTCCATCTTCCTCTTCATAACACATCCCACTCTTTGCCATTCCCTCAAACCACACACTTACCCACATTCAAGAAAACCAGTGGTTTAATCCAATCCTCTTCTCCCTACGCTTACATCGGATGGAGAACTTTGTCCTTACATTGCCCACTCCTGTAATCTCTTGTTTCTAGGAGAAGATGGAGCTGCAGAACTGACCAACCTAAGCTTTCCACAGCAAGTGCTTTGCAACAAAAGAAAGATCAGTCTGAGACCATATGTACCAAGTAATAACAGAATATATTGCTGTGAGTCTTCAAGCAAACCAGAGGAGTTAGTAGGGCTGTAAAGCACCAGCTGAGTGCAATTATCTCCTGTGTAATGTTTGTAAACTTTACCTGTCACCTCAACGCTCCCCGTAAATTCCTCTGACTGCGCTGAGGCTGCTCTGCGCACCCCGCAGCTTCCCAAAATCCCTCCTCTTCTCACACACAGCTTTATTTTCCCCCATTTTATTATTTGCAAAAATGGTAATAAACTAATTCAGTTATTTTAAGAAATTCCCCAAGTCCTTATACTTTAATACTAAAATAACTCCACATGTATCTCCTCAGGCATCTATATGCACATTTATGCAAATAGGTACAGTATTGTACTCAGGTGTTTGGCTTTCCAGCATAGTTTTTCAGTTGGTTGCCAGGTAACTGGAACATTTTTAATACACATGTGCAGAAGACACACTTAATTGTTTTTCACATGGACCCAAATCAGGAGGCAGCGAAGGCTAGTGGGTTTTTTTTTCTGCTGATGACTAAGTGACATCTGTGGGAACACAGAAAGCTACAGAGTGTGTCTGTCTGGGGCTAATTGATTTATAAAACTTCCCGACAGACAGATGTGAACAAACACTCCCGACAAACAACATGATTATAAATTAGCTGCTTCTTTTTATGGAAGGTAGGTGAAAAACACACAGCAAAGATAAGTAATGGGTGCAGGAGACAAGTTATTTATTTTCTGCATCCAGCAAAGCACAGCAATTGTACTCCTGTTCTGTGGGCTGGTTTTCTGCCGGCGTCTGGGAGTAAGGGAAAAGAAGTTGAAGAATGAGGATGATTTCTACAAAATGGGAAGAAGTATCCCAGGGAAAGCAAGCTGCTAGGCAAGATGTAAATATGACCTCTCTGAGCTCTCTGTCTGAATTTGTGGGTTTTAGCTGAAGGAAGTGGAGAGGTTCTACTATTCTTGAGGCATTTCTGTGCTTAATGAAATTCACTCCCACGCAGCCCGAGCAACTCAATTTCAGAATTTGTGCTTTAGAGGAGAAGGGAGTGTGAACTTCATCACTTTTCTTTGATAATTGAATAAAGTTGTTCAATTCCTTTGAATTGTCTTTTAAGTCAATGGACACTACTGGTTCCCCGAAGAGAAGAAGGGAGAGTGTGAGGTGGGGTGAGCCCATGAGGAGGAACTTTTTACAAGGGCAGGGAGTGACAGAACAAGGGGTGATGGCTTGAAACTGGAAGAGGGGGCACTAAGATGAGATCTGAGGAAGAAATTCTTTGCTGTGAGGGTGGTGAGACACTGGAACAGGTTGCCCAGAGACGCTGTGGCTGATCCTCCCTGGAAGTGTTCAAGGCCAGGTTGGATGAGGTTTGGAGCAACCTGGTCTAGTGAAAGATGTCCCTGCAGATGGCAGGGGGGTGGTTACTGGATAATCTTTAAGGTGCCTTCCAACCCAAACCATTCTATGATTCTGTGAGGTTCTATGAATACTGAGATGACTCTCCAAATGAAGGAAGTGCTTTCCTCAGTGTCCCAGAAAAAGTTAAAAAAAACAATAATAACAATAAAAAAAATTCTTCTGACTCTCCAGGCTTAAGTTATTTCTGAAAATCAGTTCCACATACTCTTGTCTAAATGAGAATTTCACTTCATTTTTCCAGATATAAGCAGAAGCCAATAAGAAATAGAACTGAAATTAACTGGGCTCAGTTAAAGCTATAATTAAAACTGGATGAAATTAAATGAAAAAAAAATTAAACATGACAACATATTACAGAATTTCAAAACTTATTTTACATTATCTAAAGTCCTTGGTAAAGAAAGTGGAAAAATTTTTAAAAAAGTAAGAATCTTCTTATCGTCTCTCAAACTCCAGACATGCTCATCTGCATCCCATCTGGGTTCTGCTGGTCCCATCACCAAGCACATGGTAGCAGCAACAGGGCTTAACAGAGGGCAGTATGTTCTGCATGTATGTATTTTATACAGAGAGAGGGCTCACTGTCCGTCATCACAGCTCCATAGGGAGAGGCAAACCTAAATCTTTCCTCTCTGATACCTTCCACCACAATATAAAGAAATCTCAGATGGCAAGAGAGAGTGAGTGCTAAGTGCACCAGTGCAAGCACAGAAATGGAAAAAAAAAAATCATTACTTGTCAGTCTTACGATTTACAGCCTTCAAGGTCTGAAGTGAAGATGGGAGCTGAGTGTTTGCCATAGCAAACACTGATCCTTCTCAGCTAAGGTACAACCTTCCCTGGCTGCCTGCCCCTGGGCAAGCAGATGATGAGGCTTTGATCAACCTGGTCTAGTGGAAGGTGTCCCTGCTGCTGGCAGGGGGGTTGGAACTAGATGATCTTTAAGGTCCCTTCCAACCCAAACCATTCTGTGATTCTATGATTCTATGAGCACCCATTAGTAATTTGGCTGGTCAGTGAGGGATTTTCAGGACAAGAGAGCTAGCTGAGTGAAATCAAGAAGACGTAGCTGATGCATTCCCCAGAGCTGTGGTTTCTGGGTGCAGAAGGAGATGGATACAGAGGCAGACCCTTGCATGCAGAGGATTGCTGGCTAGTGGTTCATAGCATTTACTCTGCTGAAGGTCAGTAGTGCAATCAGGTTCAGCACTGGGAGTCCTGTACCCTTGGTGACATCCAGCAGAAGCTGCTACAGGAAAAGCAAGTGTAAGCAAACACCTCCTTGAGTTCATGCAGATGCTTGAATCTAGCCTGAAATCCTGGCAGACACAACATGCCAGTGGGATGTAGGACACCATGTAGTCCCAGGAAGATGATGTTAATTATTCTTGTCATTAAAAGCAGCAGGAAATAAGTCTGTGACAGCATCTTCTCACATGCACACGTGTACACATGCACTCATGCACAAGCCAAGGCAGGCTTTAGGAGACAAGGCTGTTGCTCAGTGTAAAGGAAACTAAGTCAATATTATCTTTTAATAATAAATCCAAAAGGAGGCAAGCTGTCCCAAAGAATGAGCCAACAGAAAACATGATTCACAGGAATATGACAGATCAAGGGGCCTCAGCTGAACAAATTAGCATGTGCAAATATTTGGGTTGATGAGCTTGATGGAGATTTAAATCCTAGAGACCATATTAGTAAGTGACATCCTAAACTTGAGTTCCATCAAAAAAGAACTTCCCCCCAACCCAGGAATTGTTTCTCCTGTCTTGTTTTCTTTCACTTAGTAAAATCCATTTTTCTTTCATGCTGTGAGAAACAACCTTTTTGTTTTTGTTTTTCATCCCTGTGCTCACTCTCACTTTTCCGACGACTGCTCCGAGTTTAATAAGCTGCTGTCAGACATGTGCAGTTAAAGCTCGGGGTTGTGTTTTTGTTTTCCCTTGTACTTGCACAGCACAATTCCAGTGGTGTCACTTTTACAAGGTATGATGCAATCCCTCACAGGAACAATGCAAGACAAAAGCAAGGTGTTTACGGAGCACTGAAGCATCTCTTCCCTGCTGTGGGACATATGAGCAAGGAGAAAGGAGAAAAAAGGTACCTTGTAGTCCCTCTTCAGCTTAAACTCATCTGCTTTTTTCAAAGTACTCCCTGAATAAAAAAAGGATAGGAAGGACTATGGTCTATAAGCATAAAAAAATGCACAATTCACCTTTTTTTCTTTCTTTTTTTTTTTTTTTTTTCCACTTTCATATGTTTTCATTTTCCATGCTTTTGCGTGCATAATGGAATAAAAGCTAGGATCATCTAAATGGAAGCCAAATGTTCTGATTTGGGCTGGAATAGAGTTAATTTTCTTCATAGTAGCTAGTATGGGCTGTGTTTTGGATTTGTGCTGGGAACAGCTTTAATAAGACAGGGGTGGTTTTAATTACTACTGAGCAGGGCTTACACAGAGTCAAGGTCTTTTCTGCTCCTCACACCACCCCACCAGTGAGGAGGCTGGTGGGGGGACACAAGAATTTGGGAGGGGACACAGCTGGGACAGCTGACCCCAACTGGCCAAAGGGATATTCCAGACCATACGACATCATGCTCAGCATATAAAGCTGGGGGAAGAAAAAGGAAGGGGGGGATGTTTGAAGTGATGCCGTTTGTCTTCCCAAGTAACTGATGGAGCCCTGCTTTCCTGGAGATGGCTGAACACCTGCCTGCTGATGGGGAGTGGTGAATGAATTTCTTGTTCTGCTTTGTGTGTGTGCACAGCTTTACTTTTCCCTATTAAACTGTCTTTATCTCAATCCATGAGTTTCCTCACTTTTATACTTCCAATTCTCTTCCCCATCCTACAGAGGGAGAGGGAGCGAGCGGCTCTGTGGTGCTTCATTGCTGGCTGGGGTTAAACCATGACACCAAATTTTGCACGAGGGGGAAATGGGAGAGAGTGAGAGAAATTAATTGTCCACTTCTGTTCTGCTTTGATTTGGTTCTTTATCCCAAGGAAGGAGAAGATGAAGTGCACACCAAGTTCTTATATGGCCACCTTGATTTTTTTCTTTTTCCTTTTACTGCCACCAAAGCAAGGAATGGGGAAAAAAAAAGTACTGCTGGTAATTCCTGTGCTCCAGCGTAGGGTTAATGCATAACTTTCTGAACTGAAAATCACATCATTAGGGTACTACACATGAATTACAGAAAGGCAGTTGCTTTTGTATTTATTATGCTTATCTCAATTGCTATTCACAGTCTTAAGCCTTACTCTGGCTGCCATTTTGTGCTAATCACTGTGCTAGACGGAAGAAAAGCTTACGAGCATATGGTAGCATTTGGCTGCCCACCCATTCTCAGGATTTCACCCAGTTCTCATTGACTTTCAATGACATCTGGACAACTAATTGCCACAGGCATCTTTCAAAACCCCAACTACAGTACCTCAAAGCATGTTGGCTATTTTGTAGTCTAACCACAAAAAACAACAGGTTTCTTGCCTCCAGGCACTTGCACCTACTGTTAAATGCATATCCATAAGCACAGCAAAGATAAGTCAAGGAAGGCAGAGTGTTTATGGTAAGTTTCAGGCCATTGTGGCTGAAATACATTGGGAAGAGCTGGGCTAGTCCCATGAGATCTATCATCCTCTGTGTTCTGACCATCACCAGGTGTAGCAGGAAAGGTGCTGAGCAACCTCACGCTTTGAGAGTTTCTCTCATGCTCTGCCACTGATGTCCAGTAGAGTCTCTGTCATGTCACTTAATCTCTGTGCTATTTATCTCTCTTAGCTCACAAAGCATTGGGGACAGCAAAAGACTCCTGTTTCCCATTTGCAAAGGAGCTCATATTGGACACTGGCATTGTCTGGAATCTGAACTGGAATAAATCTGTGAGAAATAACAGCAGAGAAGTGTTTCTATGCCCTTGGACGAAGTGTGTGGACTCATCTGTGCTCTGCGAGCTGATGGTACACACTTAACTGACCTGTGAAAGAGGCTGGACTTGATTTTGGCAAGCTTGTTTCCTTCACGGTTTCTGCAGGGCACAGGAAATGTTTTTGAACAAGATGAGCCAGAAGAGAGGAAAACAGCATGTCACATAAACAACTTTCTGAAACAGACAAAAAAAAAAAAGAAACCTCCTCTATCCTCAACAACGGCAAGACCACTGCAGAGGTCAGAATAGCCAGGGCTGTAAAAAGCTTCTAAAAATGTACGTGCCGCTGCTGAATTGCTTTGCCCTTTTCTCCTGAGCTTCCCAGGGAATTGTATTCAATCTTGAGTTTTATGAAGACGAGTCCAATGAAGCTTTGGTCTGCAGCATTTCTGGCTGTACTCTGAAATGCTGCTCAGGATGTCTTTAAAGATTTAAAAGGAATTCAACTTCAGCCTTGTTTGTGTGTGATTTTTCTTTCTTTTCTTTCTTTTTTTTTTTTTTTGAAACCACAGATTTTCTGAGAGGTTTTATACTTTTTCTATTTACTCCCTTCAAAGATTACGGATAGATTTATCACCTAATTATTTTGTTTCCATCTTGTAAACAAGATCTGAAGAATGAGATAGCAAAGAACATATCTTTGGTTACATCTTACAATATGTCTACCCTGAAAAAAATTATACATAACAAAATTTCATTTTAATTTCCTGCAACAGGGTACCCTGTGAAAAGGGGAAAAAGAAAAGAGGAGACACTGTTAGGCACAGTCTGTAGTGTATAGTTGTACACTGCTGTGAAAGTCTGCTAAATGGAAACTTTCAGTTTCAATAAACTTTTATTGACATTTTAAATAATTTTAATAACTTTTTTCAAATATAAAAAAGAATAAAAGTTCCCATTAAAATAGCCGCATAAGTTATTCAAGTGGTCTTTCCATGTAATATAGGAAAAGCAGACTTCTCAATTCTAAAAATCTAAGTTGACTACGAAGCATAAAAAAAGGATTCTTTGCTTCCCTTTGTTTATTTATTACATCTTTTTTTTCATAGTTCAGACAAAACCAGAGAAAACAAACATGTAAACTGTCATTTTTTAAGTTAAAATTTAATAACTATAATGATTACTTTTATAAAAAGTTAAGAAAAATACTTGCTTACAGTATAATTTTTGTTGGCTGTGCTCCTTCAAAAGCAGCTGGAATAATGGCCTATCTGCATTAATGTTCAGAAAATAACCCACCGGAATATTTTTCTTTTCCCATAATTTCATAGGCTAGAAACCATCTCATCAGCTTATGAGAACCTCTGGGTTTAAGGTAAAAATTTATTTTTGATGTAAATATTACACTCTTTAGGTTCCTGGGCTGTCTAAGGAGATCAGTGATAGTATCTGCTGTGGTTGGCAGCAGAAAGATGGAAATATCCTCAATTCCAATGTTAAATAAGGCAATCATCATACCCAAAGTTATATTTTCTACTTTCTTTCAGAAAG
>NW_010307037.1:39877-44220 GCF_000700745.2 Antrostomus carolinensis | reverse complement strand
TTCCCATTTTATTCTTTCCTCACCACCTTTCCTTGAGATTTAACCAGTGATGTGAGTGTTACTACTGAGTTAGAGCAGGATGAGAGACCATCCACTTTGGAAACCCCATGAGTTTGTGGTGCCCAGCTGTGTTGGGAGCTGGGTTTTTCTGTTCTCCCAGTTAAACAGAGGAAGTGGAGGCATCGAGGCTCATGGGGAGACATCCCTCTGAAGCCATCCATGGGCATCTCCACCTGCATGGACTTCAAATCCACACAGCAGCCAACCACCTTTGCCTTTCCTTTATATAAAGTCTCTACAATGACAAAGATTTCTGAATCAGTGGTTTTCCTGTAGTTTTTCCTTCAACTATTTTTTTTTTTTTCTCATAAAGTTAAATTGAAATTCAATTTAATTTGAATTTCAACTCAGCACAAGTGAGCTTCTGGACTCTAATGAGGGCTGAGCATAGAAATATCTTTCCATGCTTTTACCGGCCATTTCACCTGAAGATGATGTCTTTCAAGGCTGAAAGAAATTAATCAAAGGAAAAGGTGATGGGGGAAGCCCACCTCTTCCCACTGCTTGCCACCAGCCCAGCGAGAAGTGAAATGAACTATCAGAGCTCAAAGGGAGTGCGTGAGGGAGACAGGCAGCTCCAAGCCTATAGTCCCCAGTGCACATTCTCAATTGAGCTACAGGAGGGCATTTTGATGGTGCAATACATGCCATCAATCAGAAAGATGAACTCACTGGTGTTCTGAACACACCACCAAAAGGCAAAGCTTTCACTTTACTGCCAAAAATGTACGTGAGCAGCATTCACGCAATGACAGAACTTACAAAACCTCACCTGTGTACAAGGGAACCTACTCCCCCAGATCTTTCTCACCGGTGCTGGGTAATCTCCTGTCCCATGGTGGGATCTGAGTGCAGTACAGCACCTTCATGGACAATACCTCCAGCTGCAGGTTTAATTAATAATCATAGAATCATAGAATGGCTTGGGTTGGAAGGGACCTTAAAGATCATCTATTTCCAACTTAATGAATTTCAAGCCACAAAGGCCACCAACCAACGCCCACCCAGATCCCAAGGCTGCAATTAACATTGTCCTTGCTGCTCTGAGAAGTCCCTCCTTGGCTTAGAAGACAGACCCTTTGCTCCTCAAGGCAAGTTTCCTTGCTTGCTTAACATCCCTTGTTCACCAGCAAAGGGCTTCAGTGCTAAAATAAAATTAATAATGGAATCATTAAGGATAATTCTCATCATTCGTAAATGCACCAAAGGAGTCTTTTAGACTAAGGTGCACTTCACTCCCAAAGAGGCAAGGAAGTATGTATTTATGCTTTAAAATCAAGGGAAATAAGCATAGAAGGTTAAAATTAAAAATAAGGTTGTAAGGCTAAAAGGAATGATTATTTTTTCCCCTAGCAAATCACTACTTGAATTTTCACGGACAACACAGCCACTTGAATAATGAACAAAGTAGACTGGTTTAAATGCAGTGAAATTGCCCTCTCCTCAGCTTTCTTTTAATCTTTTGTGGCCCTACAAGGGGCCTTAGAAGAGGAGGCCCTGTGACATGTTAATCCAGCAGTCCTCCAGCAACTAAGCTTAATCAGTCAGTAAGAGCTGAAGCCACTATGCAGATTTTCAAGCAGAAACCTCAAATTCCCTTTTTTGATGGTTAAACACTTGTTTTTACATCTCTTGAATTAACTATAAAAAAAAAAAGAAACAGTAACCACAAACAACTTAAATGACTAAATCCACATTGCTAATAATTCCCTAATTGCTAACCTGAAAGTCTGTAAGAGTCCTGATTGCCAACTGTCACTCAGGTTATTTAATAAATGCATGTTGATTTTGAAATTGTAATGATACTGAATTAATAAATAGATGGAGCAGAATGGTTTTCTGAGTTAGGGACCCTACATTATGAATGAAATGATTTCTGAACTGTGTAGCTCCTGGGATCTCAGAACTTTTATACAAAAAATTAATTCACCATCACTCAGAACACCCCAGGAAGTAATCGGACCTTTGTGTTTCGCAGAAGTTAAAACCACAGCATTGACACAAACCTGATGGCTTGTATCCTGCCACCAGGTCCACTGCAGCACAAGGAAGGACTGAGGTCAGAAAAGCTGATTTCAATAAAAACTAATACAAACTCATTTTTCTATGGAGCTGTGTCTTGTAATTAATCACCAGTGCGTCTAGAAAGGTGCAGACACCAGCTGGAGTTACAGTTTCAGCTCTCTCTTGAGATTATACTCTGCTGTCTTGCAAGTGGTGAGCTCTTCCTGAGCCCCCCTGGCTTAAGTTGTCCAGAGGGTCACCTTCATTGAAGAACCCGAACAACCTTTGTGACCATTATTTGACTGAGAAGAGAAGTGGTAGCCAGGGCACAGACAAAAAGATAAATAGAACTTGTGTAAGAAGAGTAGTGGGATCACATAAACCCAGTTTTTTTAAAAAAATAACCTAAAACTAGAATTTTTGCTTTCTATTTGTGCATTTCAGAAATCTTGGCATTATTTCTTTTTCTATTTTCTCCTGGTGCAACCAGATAGACTGCAAGTCTAGAGTGTGGTCCTTGACAATGGACTCTTCTGATTGGGAAAGTCTGTAGCTGGTTAGACTTCATTGCAGCAACAGGGATTTAATGTATTTCTCCCTTGCTGAACAGAGCTTTCAAAAGAACTGGAAAAAAAGCTTTAAACATTTTCTTTTTTTCTTAATCAAATGGCACTAAAGAAATCAGGACAAAGTGTGCACAGTCTGAAATTGATTTTCCTTTAATGAATAAAAAAAATAAACAAGTTGAGAGTGCACCTTCAAGGAACCAGCTTGACATTACCTGAAACAATATTGCAGAGAGTAGAACCAAATTCTGCCTTTAGTTTGCTTATCTACACATTGAACAATTTATCATAGAATCATATAATAGTTTGGGTTGGAAAGGACTTTTAAAGGTCATCTAGTCCAACCCCCCTGCAGTAAGCAGAGACATCTTCAACTAGATCAGGTTGCTCAGAGCCCCATCCAACCTGACCTTGCATGTTTCCAAGGATGGGGCACCTACAACCTCCCTGGGCAACCTGGGCCTGTGTTTCACCACCTTAATAAAAAATTTCTTCCTTATATCTGATCTGAATCTCCCCTCTTTTAGTTTAAAACCATTAATGCTTGTCCTATCTCTGCAGGCACTGCTAAGATCTTATCTTCTTCTTCTTCATGTCTTACAGAGGTGAAGGAGCTCCAGTGGAACAAAACCAACTATATTCACTAGAAATACATCCTAGTAGCCATGTTGTTATTTAACCATCTGTTTTTAGAGAACATTATCCCACTATCCAGGTGTGCTTTTGGCCAACTTGTTATAGATGGAAAAATGGATTTCCTTATGTAAAGGGTTGACCTGAAGCTCCTCAGGAGAAGATATTTATGGGGTTAAAAGTCTCCTTCTTGGGAGAAGCTAACAGCTGATGAATATATTGGCTTAACTCCATTCCCCTCCTGACTATACAAAGGGGAGCTATATCAGTATGCCCCAGACGGGAATCAATTACTTCTCCTTCCCGTGCTGCTAAGTATTCAGATCCCGTTGGTGCATCTCCTACTGTTTGGCTCCAGTTCCCTTGCAGGTTAGCAAGGAAATCAGATGCAAATCACATAGGTGATTCCTCTGCGGGAGGACAGAGCTGTGGCTGCCAAGGAACAGGCAGGCTGCCTTTGTGTTTTTCGGAGTCACACAGCACTTAGCCACACGGTTCCCATTGACTTTCAAATGGGAAATATGTAGATGCGAGTCAGAGTTATGGAAATGTAGCCTTTCACTGTATCATTAGTTTTTTGTTTCCACATGACAGAAATTCATGATTTATTTTGAATATTTAAACTGTGTCAGTGCAGCTTCTTTTTTTTTTTTTTTTTTTTTTTTTGGTGGTTCTTTTGGCAACTCTGAAATAGCAATCCCTATGGTATTGGCAGTATTGAGAAGCTAACACAGCCAAAGAACATTGTAAAGAGGCCTATTTTGCATATTAACTAATCAAATTGCAACATATGTAGTGTCCTTATAATTACAGGACAAGAATATGGAGGTGGTCACCTGGGTTGTGCTCCTCCCTGCTGGAAAAATCAATTAGTCTATGTGCTACGTCTGTGAAGTAGAAATAATATCTTAATCACATGGAAGTTTTAAGCCTTTGTCAAGGCTTGAGTAGCACTCTGATATTTTTTGATTCAGTACATACTATCTAGGCCATATACATATATCAGCAAGCTTGAGACTGTTATAGTTCCTTTGCTCACACCATCCCACTAAGCATCTTTTATAGGTACCTTCGCTGCCA
>NW_010307037.1:38534-39839 GCF_000700745.2 Antrostomus carolinensis | reverse complement strand
ATTTTCTGTCCTCTTGTTAACACTAAAGAAAATCAGAAATTAACTCCACTGAAAGTAAGGCTGAAGCCAGTTTCAAACTGAGCTGCAGAGATGCAAAGAGGTGGAGGCTGCTGCTACATCTATATTTTTTTCATCTCCTCAAAATCTCAGGCAATCCCGAACATTTAGATTTAGCAGAATCCCTCACCTGATGGTTTGATTTATCTTATTTGAGCCTGCAAAGCAGTTGAGCTACTTAGCAATTCAGCTGAGATTATGGCTGAAAAGCACAGGGTGGTGTGTCTTGCTGAATCATGTCCTTACTGCAAGAACTTCAGAACCACCAGATGATCTGGTCAATGAGCTAAGAGGAACCATTTCTCTTAGCTAAGTTTTCCTCAGAGAGAAATGGGTATTTGCATATTTTACTAGTATTATGAGGTTTTGAATAGTTACAAGGAAGTTATAATGGCATCTGCTATAAATTATCTACTCACAAGTATCTATATGTTACTTTACTATTCAGGATACTTTATTGGAGTCTGCCTTGTGCAGAACTAGGGAGAAATTACTGGCCCCATGTTCCTCTCATAGTATAAATCATGAACAGTTTCATTGAAATCAGGGAAATTTCAGTAATGTACAACTGACGGGTAAAGAGAAGAAGGTCCTTGAATTTCATAGCTCTGACTTCAATATGCTCAGTCCAGGGACCTTCAGCATACAACCCCTCTACTACAGACTGCAATCCAACAGGACTCTGATGCAGGGTGAGTATTTACAAAGAATGGGGCTAAACTAGATTTTCTTTATGGAGCAGGGCTAAATACTCATAAACACAACACATAACACCCACTTCCCAATATGCAGCTGTTAAACACAGATCATAGGATGATCAGCTGCTTCATGACTGGAACAGCTTGAAAACAGAGAAGTGTTCCCAGTAATTTACTACACATACTCTCCAAGTTTACAGAAGAACTTCAGCTGAGATCAGTTTTTTGACAATAACTTAGTTGTGCTAAAACTTTGGAAAAATAGCTGGGAAAAATAGTTTGCAAAGAAAACTATCAATGTTTTAAAAATCTGAACTATTATCTAATCTGTCTCGTCAAAAAGGTTGGGAGTTGGGACATGCTATAAAAAGAGAGTGAGATTACAGAAGAAGGATGAAATTAATACAGTTTGCTTGTCATGAGGATCTCTCATCCTCCCTGAAGCCTTTGCAAAAGCAACAATTTGTGATGACATTGAGCTGCCTTTTGGAGGGATCTTGCATTTCTCAGCTTCACAGGTTCCCAGATGCTTTTGTATAGCATTAATACC
>NW_010307037.1:33916-38510 GCF_000700745.2 Antrostomus carolinensis | reverse complement strand
TTTCCCTAATAAGACATAATGGAGGTGGAAAAGAATTTCTATTGCTGCTGCAAGAAACAAGCACCATGTTCAGATACTGGAAATTCAGCACTCTCTTATTCTACTGCAGCAATAGGGGAAGATTTAATATATGTATGCGAGAGGACGAACAGGTGGAGAGGAAGAAAGTCTGGAAGAAATGAATGTACAGCCCCTGTTCCCACATGTGCCAAAGCCTCGAGGTATTTATTGCCTTTACTATCACTAAAAGGCTTTTCAAAACTTTTTTCCAGATCGTGTCTTCACCCAATTTTTACACTTCTCTCTCTTCATTTTTTGTAATCTCTGCCAAAATCCTCTCCTAAGCATACAACAGAGAAGTTCCTTATAGGCAATTTTTTTGGAAAAAGTAAAATACAGGTATGTTGGCAGCAATTTTGGTTGCTGGGAAGCCAAGGTGCTGAAACAGCAGGAGAGAAAGGGAAGAACCAGTTGTCAGGCAAGGAAATGTTAGCAACTTAATCAAAAGGTTTGCAGGCACATAGCCTGACTCTGCCTTTGTGTATATGTTTTGTTATCCCAAACTGGAGAGGAAGATGAAACCCATGTTTACCATCTGGTCTTGCAGGTGCAGTCTGAAAGTTTCATCCCTGTGATCACCAATCGCCTTTCATCCTTTCTTTCAGTCTTTATCCTCCCTTTCCCTGGTGATGACAAACGGGGGCACAAAGAAATAGGGAAGCAGAGAGTGAAGAGCTTCTTTCCAGCAGCCACTCAAACTTCAAGCAGAACACTGAAAGAACCAGTACGAAAGAAGGGAGGCTTTTTTTTTTTCCCCACTTGCTCCTTGTTAAGCTTCACAGCTCAACAAGTGTCCTACTTTGAAAGAGAAAAAGGAACAAAAATATCCACTTACTTCTCCAACTCCCTAATTAACCTCCTTTTTTTTTTTTTTTCCCCTGTCTACATTTCCCTTCAATGCTTTCTTTCCCAATTCTGTCTTTTGTGAGACAAAATGGTGGAAGATGAGACAAAATGGTAGAGGGATAAACTACCAGTAATTAGGAATCTTTTCAGGAAAATCATGCTCAGAGCATATGCAGGGGTGCTGCCTCTCTACTTCGATCATTCCCTTGGCAGCAGGACAGGATAGGCAAAAATCAAACCAATATTCAGAGATTTTCAGCTGCAGATCTCACGGTTTGGCAAACTTCTTTATTGTTGTTTTCCAAATGGGAAAGTAAAGGGACAGGGGTTTCGAGAACATATGGTGGTAGAATAATAAACCAGTAAACAGAAACCTTCCAGGCTGTGTCCTTCATTGAACCCGAAAAGCATTTAACAATAATAGATTCAATCTGATAATAATAGATACAGGACATGATTTCAGAGAGCCAGAAGATAGCCACTGAAAGTGTCTTCGGGCGGAATTGACATACAACAGCAAAGTTCACTTAAAAAAAACCCAAAACATAAATCAGAACTCAGCATTGAGTTTTGTCATTTTGCTGCCCAGTGTGTTCCCACTGACTCGTGTTGAGCTGAGCTTCTGGAGATCAAACAAATCATGGCAAAGACAGGTCAAAACTCAGTTTTACCACCAAAATGCATCTCTTATCTGCAGCTGTTTCTTTCATTAAGATGATGTAATTCTAAAAATGTATCTATAAAGATGATAACAAACACAAGAATCTCCTTGTTTACTAAGATATTCTTCTGGCCCTGAGGGCATTATCACAATCATGTTCATCTAAACTTTGGAAATACATTATGCATTTAACTTAGCTAAGAACAAAATAATGAGCACTATCCCAGCAAGTATTTGGTTACCTCCTCATCTGTATACCATGAGAGGACACATGGAAGAAGATCTGTTGCTGAACAAGTTACTTTCTTTTATTACACTGGATGCCAGCACCCCTGAAGTTCAGAAAAATTAAAAAATGGAAAAAGTAATTAAAGCATGCTAGGCCTAATTACTTTCCTGCCTGTTTCAGCAGTGTTTTGGGGCAGAGAAATCATAGTACTTCAAGCCCCCATGTCGGCTTAGGAGCTGCAATCCCCAAGCCTTCTGCTGAGTAGAAAGCTGGAATTCTCTCTTCTCAACTGGACAGTCTCCTGCTTTCGTCAAGAAACTTGACATTTTCCATAGCCAGCTCCACATGGAACTCTTTCCACAAGATACCATTGAGACCCAGGGATTTGAAGAAGAAAATACAAATGAGTATTTATATTCTCAGCATATTGAGAATGTTGTGAATTGGATGCTGGTTGTTGAAGCACGCTGAGAATATTTAAAATTAGAAGGTAAATACTCAGAAATAAACAAGTTTGTTGGAAGGCAGAGGACAGTTCATGCTTTAACAGTTCCTGTTACTACACTGAAGATGGTTATTTTTGAGGCAGGAAGTTTGATACAGAAAGGTCCTGGAAACATAATAAAAAAACAGAAGGAAATATCTGACAAACAGTGGAAGAAAAGAAGGGAAAATCCAAACGGGAATAAAAAGAGTGGTAAGAGAAATTAGAAAAAATGAATGTAAAATGTGAATAAGGTAAATAACAGTGAACATGCAAAGTAAGAAAAATGCTTATTAGATTTAAGAAAAAAAAAATAAAAAAAAAGAAGAGAAAATAAGTGATTGGAAACCAGAAATAAAATGTGATTGGAATGAAGGGAAATTAATATTTCAGGAGAAGTACTTTTTTCCTATTACTTGGCACTCATCCGGCCACATCTGGAATACTGCATCCAGCTGGGCCGCCAACAAAAGAAGGCCGTTGACAAACTTCAGGGAGTCCAGCACAGGCCACCGAGGTGGTCAGGAGGTTGGAGCACATGATGTACAAGGAAAGGCTGAGAGAACTGGGTTTGTTCAGCCCAGATACTCAGCAGGGACTTACAGCACTCTGAGAAAGTTATTAAGAAGATAGAGCCAAACTGAGGTGCATGACAGGGATGGATTCATCTGGATAAAAGGGGGAAAAAAAAAATCCAGTATGAGATATTCAAGACAAGATAAATTGTGGAACCTCCATTCTTTGAGATTTTTGAGGTCCAACTGGAGAAAGCTCTGAACAATCTGATCTGAATTCAATGCTGACCCAGATGTGAGCAGGAGGTTGGGCTAGAGACCTCCTGAGGTTCTTTCCAACCTGCATGATGCTCTCATTCTGTGATAACTTCAGCAGAGACATTTTAGATATAGAGTAACTTGGGAGAGAGAAGGGCTAAAAGGCAGAGAGAAGAAAAGCTGTAGTTACTGAAATACAGGACAATCTGATCATAGCCCAAAATACTTCAGCAGTTAAGATTGTTTTTTGAAAAAGACCATAAAAATAAAAATTGAAGATTTTGAAAGATGGGGAAGGATGTCAGACTCATCAGGTTTATAATCAGTGAATATATTATTTCTAAAGAATAAAGAGTTAGGTGGAAAATGGGCAAGACCATACCCATGTTTTCCCTTTGCTTCTACCTTTTGAATGACCACGGAGGGATAGATTCTCCAGAATGTAGTTCAGCGCTTTCTTCTGCCCTTCCTTACTACCCTGCACAAATAATTTGGGTTCATATTTGTTTTTTAAACAAGTTAACAAACTTTCCACATAGATTTTAATGGGAATAGCTTATGTAGATGAAACATTTTGTTGTCATCCTTCTTATAGTCAAGAGCACATATACTGCATTGATACATAGCAGGCTTCTGTGTCTTCAGGGCTGTCATTAGTCTTTGTTCTGTGTGAAATGGGCAGTAAGTGAAGCTGCAAAATATACAAGAAAGTGAAGTTGGAATGTTTGGGTGGGTTGCAAACAAAATTTGGAGCATACTTGCTTAGCACAGGCCAGAGTTGCCAGAGGTGTTGCCACAGTACTGTAAACATTTGTTTGATAACAGGCAACAGTTATTTTCCATTTTGCACTGTGACCACATTCTGATTTCTTTATCGTTATCTGCACTTGACTCCTCATCAAGCCTTGCTGCTCCACGAGTGTCTTGATTTTCATCTGAGACAGAGATAAGTTTCTTTTTAGTAGCTAGAATAGTGCTGTATTTTGGTTTCAGCATGGGAATTTTTTTAATGAGAAAAATACTGATAACAAACCAATGTTTTAATTTGTTGCTGGAAGTTGAAGGACTTTGTGTTTTGCTAGTCTACAAGTGCAAGGTCTTGGGGGGTTATGATGAATATTTGAATTAATAAACCAGATTGTCATTTAGCTATGCCAATGGGATATTCTGTGTCAGATCCCGTCATGGTCAATATATTAATGAGGGTCTCTTCCTCTCTTGCTCTCTCTGACTTTCACTCGGGCTCTCGCTCTCCCAGGACTGCGGTTTTGGTTTCTGCATTGTTGCTCTTCTGGGATCATTATCTGAGAGCAGGCCACGTGAACAATTGTACTGTTCACCACTCATTTGCATATTTTATTACTATTATTATTATAATTATTATTGTAACATCAGCCTTATTTTAAGTTTTATTTTATTTCAATCAAGAAATGGTTCTTATCTCACCCTACGAGTGTCCTTACCCCTGCCCCCCAGTTCTCTGGGCAGGGGAGAGTGAGCAGGGGGCTGTGTTTGGCTGCCAGCCCAGTGAAACCACCACA
>NW_010307037.1:14375-33872 GCF_000700745.2 Antrostomus carolinensis | reverse complement strand
GAGGGTAAAGGGAGCTTTGGTCTGACTCTCCGCTGAGGGCAGGATTTTAACAAATTTATGTTTGACATTTAAGGAGAAGGTATGGCTCACACATATCACCAAATCGTAGAAATTCTACAAAATAAAATTGCTATGATGCTCAGTTTTGCATTGTTTACTGTGTACATTCAGCAGGTTGCTGATGTCCTGGAGTTTCATTCCTTGGAATGGAAACTCAGTCATTAAATTTGGTGCCAAGGCTGTTTTGCAAGACTTTTCGTTACAGTTGCTTTGCTGTAGAAGTGCAATCAGAAATAAAATATGGTACTTCCTACTCTTTGTTGCCACCTCCTTAGACCAAACCATGCGTCCTGCTTCATCTTTATCCCTTCTTTCATTTGCCATTGATTTGCTACAATGAACGTATTAGGAAGATTGTGTTCACACAGAGAGCTTCTGAACTTTAAGGGGACCCATTGACTGGCTTGAATAAAACATCCATAAGTTCAGATGCCTGGGTTCTATGTAGCTGACTTGATCTTTCCAAGATCCACAATGCCCCAACAATGATTTTGAGGCATACTCTTGGATGAAGAATGACAGTGTCATATTTGTCAACCCATATACAAGTTATAATCCTAATGATAAAGAATTGACCACCTTTCCCAGTACTTCTAAATTTTGAATAGGCTTACATGAGCTCAGATATTCTTCCCAAGAAAATAAGAACACCTCCGATACATGCTGAAAAAATTCCCACACATTCACTGACAAGCACCCAGTTATGTATTAATTACGAGAGAATGGGGCCACAGGGAATTATGGAGGGGCATCCACACCCCAGTCTGTAAGACTTTTTCTAATTTGCTTTGTAGGATGGTGAGATGAAGAGTCCAGACTACATGGTGTGCTTTCCCACTGAATTTAAGTCCACACTCCCAAGCAACAGTAGAAGTAGTTGCCACTGTGTACTCAGGGACAGGTGATCACAGACTGAAGGTATCAGGCAATATTTGTACAACAATTGAGTAAATCTTATAGTACTAAGGTAGGAGGTGCCCTAAGAAAAACTTACTTCACTAAGAAATAGATCCACCATATTTTGAGTAGCTTTTAATTCAAGATCTCACTACAAGGTCAGGATGGATAGGGCTCTGAGCAACCTGATCTAGTTGAAGATGTCCCTGCTCATGGCAGGGGTGTTTGGACTAGATGACTTTGAAAGGTCCCTTCCAACTCAAACCATTCTGTGATTCTATGATTCTAAGGTAGGAACTAGAGGTCATCTCCTGCATTTTTGGAGTCTCTCCCATGTCAGTCATTTCTAGGGATGCATGTAATCTGTAAAGGACCAGAAAGCCTTCAACACAGTGGAGAAAATCTTTTCCTGGGATTGCCTCCACTTATGCTTTATAGTAGCTGGTTATTACAGAATTTTAGTTATTCTGCAGTCTCCAAATTTTGTCCAAATGTGAATTGTGCTGACAATTTGCCAGAAGCCAGATAGTGACAGAAAAAGCAGGACAGAGCATTCTGTGCTTCTGAAACATGCAGGGGTGATTTGCCAGAGACATTGAATTTCAGTACCCCAACTGACAGCCACCTTCATCTTTAACTTGTGAAGTTGAATAAAGTGGAAATGTTGCCTCCTGGGGTACATAGTCTACATGATTTGCTCAAACACCACCAAAAGCTCCAGGGCTCAACATTTCTCGTGACAGGCTGGACAGTGCACACAGCCACAATGGCTATTCTGATCCACACCTTACATCAGGAAACATTTGCTATTACAGAATCAAAACCAGGCACAGTTAATATTTCTGAGAAGACCAAAAGAAAAATCTCACCAGAAAAGGACACAGGGAATTAAAATTAATTCAGCTGCTTCATTTGGCACATTATATTCCAAGGGATCAAGAGGAATTATATGAGAAAAATGCACAGAAGACATACTGTGGATTGCTGTTCATTATCAAATTAACACCTTTTATATCATGTTTCAATCTCCTCTCAGGCTTTGCCTTGTAATGCATGTGATTAGAAGGGAATTAATAATAGCAATAATGTGCCAAAGAGTCCATTTGTTAGTGACTACTTTAAAACAAAAATTAAAAAGGTGATTTTAGAATATTTTTTAAAGGCTAATTCACTAAGTGGAGGGAGGTATACCAGAGACACAACACTGCAGGTCCATGAAAACCTGTAGTTTTCAGTACAAGTACAGTACAAGCACATAATTTCCAGGCTTCTGCCTTTAATTGCATCTGAAAGTCATTGTTCCCCAAACAAAAGAAGCCTTGGGGAGAGTGTTTTATGTTTCATTGTGTCTTTTATCAACTTCCATCACTCAATATGAAAGAGGCACTCAAGTCAGTGGTGCCAAAGATCTGCTGGTTTCTTACTGGTCTAGCTGCTAAGGTATTCTTTTTCCCAACTAATTTTAGCCATTCATGAAGTTTCCCCTGCCTCACAATATGACCCATTCACATGGTGCTCTTTCTCTGGTGACATCAAATTCTCTAAGCAAGCAGTTCATTTTACACCACTGTGCTGTAGAGAAGATACTCTGCAAAAGGCATAGATGCAGACTTGTGCATTGCTCAACATCTGAAGTCAATAGTTCAGTGAGGAACCTTTTATCTATCTATCTATCTATCTATCTATCTATCTATCTATCTATCTATCTATCTAATCTATCTATCTATCTATTTAAAGAGTAGTAGGCATAACTGTGTGCATTTTCTTTCCTCTGTTGTGCAGAAACACAAGATAAGTGCATGGCATATTTGAAAAAAAACCAACCTATCCTCATCCCTTAAAAAGGACATTCTGGGTTGTTTTTTTATTTTGCCAAAATTAGTCAGATAAAAACCCTTATAGAAGATAGGCTAGCAAACCAAGGGAAAGCAATGTTTATTGTGTTAGTGCTGCTGTTTGAAAAGCTTTGGGGACTGCAGGGAATAGTGCTTCTTCCTATAAATGAGAAAACAGAAGGTACCAGACAGAACAAGGTTATGTATGAATGAATTTAAGTATAGTATGTGTGATTTAATTTCCACCATGGCTTCCATTGAAGGAATATATTCATTTTCCTCTTCTTTTCAAGTTCTTTCCTCAGCCCTCATTTTTTAATGTACAAAGAGAGAGAGAAAAAAAAAAAAAAAAAAGAGAAATAAGTTTATGGTGTCTTCCCCACACAAGTGTGGATACAGAGCTTGGAAAGGAAGGTGAGAAAAAAGCTACAGTGATACTCTTAAACATAGATAAGTGAGGAAGATTAGTAGAACTCTAACTTAGTAGATGTCTGGGTTTAGCAGAGCTGAGTGATGAGGGGAAGCATTAGGATTTATGATAAACATGAAGTGCACACAAAAAATATCACAGTTAAATCCCATCTGTCCCCTACAGACATGCATATGATATTTTCCTTTCAAGCAGGCTGGTGACACTGCCCAGTATTGCCCTCTTGCCCCAGTCCCTCCCCTTTGGCTTTCAGCATCATTCCTCACAGGAAATCTTTGAGGAGAGCTAATCAGGAGCAACAGGTAGGGACTTCAGATATTCTGTGGGCAGCATGCAACAAGAAGGATTACCTTCTTTCCTTTCTTCTACAGAAAGAAGACATTATAACTATTAATGAGTAAGCCAATTGATAGAGAGATCTTGTTTTGTTTTGTTTTGTTTTGGTTTGGTTTGGTTTTTTTTGTTTTTCTTTGTGTTCACTTATTTCCTTTTGGTTAAAAACCACCTAGCACTTCTAAGATATTGCTGCGGAGCACAAATCCATAGCACTGCTAGTGTTGTCCCTTGACTTTCTAGGAAAGTTCAATCAGAAGAAAAGAGGTGCCTGGACAGGCAAATCGGACCTTTGAAACATCTAATTAAGGCTACGTTTGCATACTGATTTCAAGGTTGGCTACCTTTGCCCGTTCACTCAGTATGGACCATATGTAAGCAACAGCAGGATATTAATCACCATGAAAGAGCAGGTTTTTCCTAAATGTTTTATATTCAGAGAGTTGAGGCATTACTATCAGAAACTATTAAAATACAAACAATATCTTTCAATTGATCTTTTGCAGTAGGGAGGCAACATACGTTTGTTCCATTTTGGAAAATAAAGAACCATGAAGAGTTATAGTTGGTTTTGTGCTGGCTTTTCTCCCTGCTTAGTCTTTTATATAAGCATTGCTTCTCTCCATGATCCCCAGAAAAAAAAATCAAAGGTGCTTTTAATTTGGTCCTTCTCACTTTCCAGGCTTATTATTATTTGAACTAATGTTGTCCTCACCAGTCCTCCAAGAGCTGCCAGCTCATGGAAAAACTTTGAGAAACATCCTAGGTTGAAAAACATCCTCCTCTTCCCATTGCTGTGGACATTCATGGAAAAAAAAATAAAAAATAATTAAAAAAACCCCTTTCTTCCTTTGTTTTTCTTTTTCTTTTCCAGGCTTCATTGCTTATTCTTTAATCACACATACAGTGAACATGATTGTCAACTCCAGACTATGGGATGTCAGACTACAGAGAACAGCTTAAAGTCGAGTTTTTCTACAAGATAGTGTTTTCATTTCCTGAAGATTCCTAAGTGCAAATCTATTGAAGATGCCATTTTAAACACTATTCTTCATATGTGCAAATAGAAAAAGAAAGCACACACAGATCTATCCATACTAAATGTGCAAATGCAAACCAGATGATTGCTACCATAAGCATGGCATATATATAACTCAAAATTGCACCTAGAAAAAACATTTAAAAATAAAACAACAACAACAAAAAAGCATTTCAGCTTGAAAGGGAAAAGAGACAATAATACACATAAGGAAACAAAGATATTGCACTGAAACCTGCTCTCACACTGCTCTGAATCCAGATTACTTTACAATGCTTTATGGAATCATCCTCACATATAGCAATGAAAGAGAAAATATTCTTTTCACTTGTTCATTCTCCTTCCAAAGCCTCTTTCCTGCAGCTGTGAAAAAGAGAGGCAATACGTAAAAAAGACCTACAGTTCTGCTTTCCACATGTGAGAGCACAGTGCTGGGTCCATAAACAATTCTGTATTTAAGCACTTAACTAAGTAAACAACAGCGATGGGTGGGCATGGCTCCTGGTGAGGCAGGCTTCCATCTTCTGGGAATGAAGGAGGAGGCTGTCTCAGGGCCACAGCCACTGTACCACCACATCACTGTCACCCAACCTGGCATCATTTCCACCAGAAAATTGCTTCTCCTTCTAAGGAAAAAAAGGTCAAAGTTTTCTGGTTCCTTCCCAGTATATCATCATACCCAAGATGAGTCCTGGAGTTTCTTCATTGCCAAAGGGGGAACAAGGAACAGACAAAAATGAAGCAAAACTTCAAAGTCTCCCAAAACACTCTGCTTTTTTTCTTCCTCTATATAGACAAGAAACACACAAAAAAATATAAAGAGCTTATTTTCTTGGCTTTACAGACACAGATGGTGACTCGTACCTACCAATCCCTTTCTCATTACCTATGCACCTCACATGCTCTGGCCCACACGTGTAGGGTCTGACGATTCTTCCTTGTCTTATGTACAAATTCTACTTTACAAAGGCAATGAGGTTCCCCAGGCAGCACATTTCAGGGAATTATTACATTTTTTCAAGCAGTTAGTTACGTGCCCTTCAAGGTCTAACATTGTGCCTTGTGACACACCATGTAAAAGCTCTCAGGAAAAGCTGGAAATAGTGCCACATCCTAACACTTGCATGCTGCTCCTTTGACCACCAGCTTTCATAGAAGTGCAGTGCTCAGTCTCTCCCCACTGGTTTTGTATCCCTATCATTCTTCTCAGCTGTCTTTCTATCACCTTCCCTCTGTGCTGAGCATGTTCCTTGCAGTCTCTAAGAACTTGCCTCTTCTTCTCCTCCTCTTTCACTCACCATGTTCTTACTTCATCTCTCCCAGCTTCTGCTGCTAATTAAAGATCTCCTAGTTTGTTCTCTGCTTATGAAAGCATGTCTCCTAACTTATTTTCTTTAGTCCTATTGCGTATTTTTCTATATCTGCTCTCTCTTTCTTTTTCCCGATAATCCTGTATTAATTATCCCCTCTTCTTCCCACCTATATCGCCCTTTCAAAACCCTTCCAGAATTCATGCTGGGAATCTGATAGGTAATTATTTATTGCCAAGCCTGCAGACAAGGTTGAAGTGGCTGGAATGAGCAGATATAGGGGAAGTCCTGGTGGCAAACCATGAGACAACTGCACGACTCATTTAGGGAAATCACAGGAGATGATACTTTCTAACGAGACAAAATCCTCAGCTGGTATAAAAATGTACCATTTATTTTAGAAGGCAGTGTAGTCAAGGATCTGCCACTCCAAGATCTGTCCCTGAGATAGAAATGCTGAATATAACTGAAAAAGTTAACATCATCCCACATATTTTCAGAATGCCCTGGTTTGCATTTTACATATTTAATTTTGATGTAAAGAGGAATAAATTCTGGATACTTTAGTATCAAGGAATGAAACACTCAGTTTGGAGTTTTACCTTTTTCTTTTTTCTTTTTTTTTTTTTTTTCTCCCCCCCACCAAAGATTATATGCAACACTTAAAGCGTCTTGTGAGATAATCAGACTTTTTGGTATTATTATTATTATTTATGTTTAAGTCTTATCTGAAATAAGGAAGCAAACAGGAGCTGCTTTGCTGGCTCAGCAAGCTGAGGGGCTGCTGTGTAGATTGTTCTGCACTCAAGGGACTGGAGTCTGATTTCCTTCGTGCACAACCTATTTGGGTAGAAAAATCACAAGCACTATAATGAGTAGTATCTTTATCTCAGTGTGCCAGCTCAGAGGGTGCTCTTCTGGGAGAAAATTAAATGTGACCTTCCACTGTTGATGTGACACAAACACACATATATTGCACAAGCTTCTGGATCAATGGTTGTTCCTTGCAGCTCTCTGATGTGCAACGCACCTTAAGAAGAATACTTGCCCCAGCACTTTCCTTTGTTGTTCCAACACTGTATTTGAGAGATTTTGGAAGTGAGTTGAATAGGAAAAACATTTTGGGATATATTCTGCTCAGCTCAAACTGAGTGAAACAATGCTAACTTCAGTGTTGCCTCTGGGCTTCAGATGTCATGATAGCAGGATTCAGTTCCCATTTTCTAGGGTAATAAAATGGTTTCATAACTTTAAATGGATGATCGACAACATGTGCTGCAGGACTGTGCTGCTCAACACCTCAAATTACCATATAATAGAAGTTCACAGATGTCCTGACAACCACACTACTCGGGCTAACAACAGCACTCATTTCTGGACAGATTTTGGCTGGATATAAATCAGATAACTCTTTTGAAATCAACGAAAGTTTGTAGAGACAAGTAAAAGATCATGGTCCAAACCATTTGAGATCCAGATTTTAAGACAGCCGCCTCCCCAGCCTCCATTCCTTCTCTGCTCATTTAATCTCTGAGTTTGTGTACTGGTTTTGGATGAGAGAGAGAATTGTCTTCAGAGTAGCTCATCTGGTGGTATATTTTGGATTTGTGACCAAAACAGGGCTGCTAACACAGGGATGTTCTAGCTATTGCTGAGCAGGGCTTACACAGAGTCAAGGCCTTTTCTGCTCCTCACACCACCGCACCAGTGAGGAGGCTGGCGAGGGGGGGCACAAGAATTTGGGAGGAGACACAGCTGGGACAACTGACCCCAACTGGCCAAAGGGATATTCCAGACCATATGACGTCATGCTCAGCGTATAAAGCTGGGAGAAGAAGAAGAAAGGGGGGGACTTTCAGATGGCATTTGTCTTCCCAAGTCACCATTACATGTGATGGAGCCCTGCTTTCCTGGAGATGGCTGAACACCTGCCTGCTGTTGGGAAGAGGTGAATTAATTCCTTGTTTTGCTTTGCTTGCGTGCACAGCTTTTGATTTACCTGTTAAACTGTCTTTATCTCAACCTCTGGGTTTTTGTACTTTTATCCTTCTGTTTCTCTCCCCCATCCCACCCAGGGAGGGTTGAACAAGCAGCTGTGTGGGGGTTAGCTGCCTACTGGGATTAACCCACAAAGGCTTGACAGATAACATTATTTTACCTTTGTCAGAAGGTCCTACAGACCTACCACACAACACAAAACATTTCTTTGCAGTCATTATAGAACAAATATTGAGCTAATCTAAGTGCTCCCTTTAACCAAATGTGAATACCTGATCCACAACATGGTCTTCTGTCTTCATGGGGCAGAGCCACTCTGCAAAGAAACTGTGGCACATTTCTATTTCTCACAAATCTGCTCATAAACAGGGGACAGAAACTGCAGAGAACAGTGATGGTCAGTGACTTGATAACATATGCTCAATTAAACTCTCTTTCGATCTTCTTTGAGAGATGAAAAGAGCATCTATGATTCTGAAGCCTGTTTCTCATTTGATATAGAAGACTCAGAAATAACTGCATGAGCAACTATATTGCATTGTTTAACACAGATGGGTCTGTATGGATCAAAACTAAATTTCCAGGGTATAAGAATCCACCAGTCAATAATACCTCTGATAGTGAACATGTAATTCCAGTGATGTCAGTGGAGTCACACTAGCCTGTAACTGGACTAACTGGAATGAAAACCCATCCCATGGGTAAAAATAAAAAGATATATAGTATTAAATAAAAATAGACAGTCAGAATAACTATTTCAGCCTTTGGTAATATGTTGGGTAATAGACTTTACTCTTAGTTTTACTCATGGGAAATTTTACACAGGGAGGAGAGGCTAAATTTCATGTGGAAGAATCAATTCTTGGGACAAAGGAAAATGACAAAGATAAAAGCAATGACAAATATGGCTGAAGGTATCAGAAAGAAACAACTGCTTTTCAGATTAACCATCCCTTTTTAAATTGCCAGTGTCTCTCTGTTATAAAAAATAAGGTGTTTCTAAAGTCAATATATTAGACATTTTGAATCGCAATTTGTGAGAATCCCTTAGAAAGGGAGGAAACTTTTGTATCATTCTTCATTAATTCTCCACTTCCCTAAGTGATTTGGGAATTATCTGTTTAAAGTAGGAATGCAGTGAAGAAAAACTAAAAGAATGTGCATAAGTACATAAAGTTGGCCCCATGTCAACAAAGCCTGGAGTGTGATAAGGAGAGCTTTGTGCAAGGAGTAGGTATTTTACGATGCCAAAATTATTGGTCCAATAATCAATTGTCAGGGGTTTCAAGTTGCAATGAAAGCTATCGCGTGCCAAACCAAACACTAAAAAAAGAAAAAGGAATAAGACCTTGAACACTACTGCACTTATAAGTTACCATTACCTGTAGTCATGCTCACTAACCAATGATCTGCCAAATTTTACAGATTTTCTGGAACTGAAATAACATGGTCTCATAACACTGAGTTTACCCCTGCCACTTCAGCTCCCCAAAAGACCATTCATTCCCATAAAGTCAAAGCTCTTGTCCCACTCCCTCCTCACTTCTAGCAGAAGACAAAATGTTGCTGATCTCTGCCCTAATTGGGAGAACCAAAATGAGAACATTTGGAAATACAAATTGGGCAGGAATATTTCTTTCTCTATGTTCCAACCTATTACAGTTTGCTCTTCTTCTTGTTTGACCTAAAAATATGTAAAGTCATGGGTCAGAATAATCAAGGGACATATTGATGTCACAATTCACAAATTATCTTTTCATTTGGCTTGCTCTTCATAAAACTATAAAACCTTATATTCAAAAAGGGGGCTGACTCCAAACAATCCAGTGACTCTGACCAAGTATCCTCCCTGAGGATTTATTTTACACTGGTGTAACTGGCTGAAAAAGGTAACATCAATGAAGAACAAGGATTTCTTCCATCCAGAGGCCACATTTTCAGGTTTGCATCTGTTTGAAACAATCTAAGTCAGTGAAATCCTTTGTTGGATCAAACAATTTTGGTTTGACATTGTTTTATTTCAGTTCCAGGTTGAAAGAATGAATAAATTAGCAACTCCAATCAAGGTACAGTAGTTTTAAGAAGCCAGCACCCATCTCTGCCTCCAGACCTGTCCAGGTGTTTGTTCACAGCCATTCTCAAGTTCTTATGTCTCAGTGATCCTTGCTTTAACTTTGATGTAAAGATAAAGAGTTACACTAAGAGATACACAGGCAATATGGACTGATGCTAGGAGCACATCAGAAGCTCAGCTTCCCTTTCAGTAATATTAAAAAAAGAAGAGAACACAGTTTTCCTTTTTCCTTAATTCTTTCTTTGCTTGGTATTAAGATCAATGGATTAGTTGTCTTGTTCTTAAACAAAACAAAACTCTATATGATATGAAGATGGTGTTGAAGGCTGGACCAAGTCAAAAAACTAAGACGGGACTTGAGGCTGCAAAAAACAAATCTGGTGCGTAACGGGACCCAGCTGCTAGTATTGAGATTTCTCCAAATTAGCAATAGATAACAAATTTCAGATTAAATAAATGCTATGTGTTCATATCCATGCTTTCTCCTTTCCAAAACCCACAAAACAAGAAAAGAAACATTTTTTATATTACTAGAATTGATAATTTTTAGAAAATTTATTTAACTTTTGTGTCTATTCATAAATTCCAGTGTAATCTAGATCCAGCAGCAGACACTCAAATCTCTGCTGCTTCGCATTCTCTATCGCTTGTCACATATAGAATATATAGGGATGTAAACTGCTATCAAATGAGAAGTGATTTAGATTCACTATGTACAGCTGCAAATTAATACAAAAGGTGACGAATGGCAAAAAAATCTAGATGATTATAAGAACACTGGCTTTCTTACATGTTCAGTTTCATTATATTCAGATTTAGGATGTGTGAGTACCTCTGATCAAGCTCTTGATAAGCCAAAAAAAAACCAAACCCAAACAAAAAACCCCAAATGGTTTTGGAAATCAAAGCTCTGCTCAGTAAATGCAGTTGTCACTATTTCTAAAACATGCACAGGGTAAAGAAGACCAGCACTATCCACATGGGAGATCTCAAGAATGAGGTGCTGAATATCAAAATATATGTATATTGTGTACGCAGAAGTTATACAAATAAGAGCGACCACTAGCCAGATCTTTTGTGTAACACAGAGTGGAGGGTGTAGCTGAATTAATTCCAGCTCAAACAAAAATATATAATAAAAACACAACAAAGCAAAATATATTCCATGTCTAGAGGATTGTTATATTCCTCCTCAGGTTGTTCCCTTCATAGTAAATAATATGTAGCTTAGTTCAGGTCTCTTTGCCTACCTTCTTCTTCCTGACACTTCTTACTGATGCATCTTTGTCACATATATTCAGAAGATCCCTATGCCAGAGAATTTCTGTTGCCTCTGTACGTAGTTAAAATGATCTCATCTGTCCTTAACGTGCACTTTGAGGAGCTAAACAATTGGAGTTTTTACTGTTGTTCACTGTGTGATCCGTTACCAAACATGTAATTGTTTTCATATCTGTTTTCTAGTTCATCAGCATCCTTCCTCTATCATGGGTACCAAACTACAGAAGTATTTCAACAGCAGTTGACCCATGACAAATACTGAAGTGATTTCACTATGTTTACATGAGACTCCCCTGTTCATGTACTTGAGTAAAAGTTCATGTTATACTGAAAGCTCCTCTTTTGCCTAATCATCCATTGTGCTAGAGAAATGTTTCGCAGTCTCAGAGGGCCTGTATAGAGTATCCCCAATAGCAATATGCCTTAATTTTTCTTTTCTTTGATATATGAATTTATGTTTCACTACATTAAAAAGAGATTGTTTGTCTGTACATATCTTACCAAGATATTTAGATCTCTGTCAATATCTCACCAAGATATTTAGATCTCTGTCAATATCTCCTACTCTTTCATTACTAACTTCCCGAACTTTTAGATCACCTGCAAACTGTTGGCAATGGTTACTGTTTTAACGCAAGTCTCTGATAAACATGGGCAGCAAGTTTAGGAAATAGCATCTCATAATCTTGTAAAAAGTTAGTTGAAAAGACACATAAGAAAGTAAAAATATCAGTAATATCTTACAGAGAGAGACTTACATACTGTACTGGAACAATTCCCCTTATGAATAAAACTTTAGTCAGAAATAGCCTTTCTTATACAGATAGGGATTAGTTAATCTATGTTGCTGTATCCAATATACTTTATGAAGGATAAAAAACATTTTGAATTAATGTGTTGGGGTTATTTAAGAGTCAGCTGACACCTGCAGATTACTAAAGATAAGTAACAGGAATACTGAAACCATTATACACTTACTCATCACACAGAGGGGTCTTTAACCTCCTAGTTTTCTTCTTACATAGTTTGATTGCTAAAGCAGTTTTCCTGACATCGCAAGTCCTTGGCAATACTAGATACTGTGGCAACTCTAAAAACTACACCCTTTACTGTAAAATATTTTAGTGCTCTCTTTTCTTTTCTTTTCTTTTCTTTTCTTTTCTTTTCTTTTCTTTTCAGTTGAAATATACTCGATGTCCTCCTGCAAAATATTATTTGGCAGTGCCTCTGTCTTAATCTCTGACTTTCAGTCACTCTTTCTCAAGTGGGAAATAATATGCCTTGGAGTTATTAATAATCATATGGAACTTTTTCAAAGAGTAGTTGGGATGTGAAGAATATATACCAAGGACATTCATGGCATTCTGATACCTAGATGTTCACTATCTTATAAGTCATAAAGTATTTCTAATTAGGACCATCAAGATACAGAGCCAACAACAAGAACAGACAGGAGGCTACAATTTTGCCGCAAAGAGACTTTGAAAATCTAAAATTTGACAGGGGTTTCCTTACAAACTATGACTCTGACTCATTTTGCAAATAAGAAAAAACTACAAAGCGTGGTCCCACCTGCCTGTCCTAAATTAATATCCAGAATATGAAATGACCTGAATTGCTAGTAAGAACCTAATTAGCATGGCTACAGGGTGAGCAGTCCCTCCAACATAATAATTTATTAGCTAGAAATCCCTGGGCCTTGGCCAATGCAAACTTCCTGCCAAGGAGATCTCAAGAAGAAAGGAACTTAATCCACAGGATTTTTTGACTCTTAGCACTATGAGTTTTGACAAGGAACCTTCCCTCACCACGTTCATCCTAAGTTAAATAAGAAGAAGAGAAAGGGGATTTGATACCTGTTGGGCTGCAGAGGTTACTTTTGCTTCTATTAGTAAGCAGGACCCTGGTGACCACAAGGTAATAGTTCCCATCAAGAGTTCCCGCACTGTCCTTTATCAAAGAGAAAAGCAGCATCTGCTTCGGATAGGCTCACTAAATAGATGCTTTAACTGGACAGATACTGACAAATATTTTGGCATGTTTGCCTCAAGGGGGTTTTGTAATCTGTCTGCATCATATCTCCCAGTGCAGCTTGTAAGAAAAGATGGATGTTTCTTGTGCTAACCTTTTTAAAAAATATTTTCCTATTCTCTTCCTCTTTTCTGGGTGGCTCCCTAGAAAAATGTCTAAACTATCAAAAATTGCTATGAGCAAGGTTTGAAAATATTTAGGCTTTATCAGCTTATTTTGAGATCCTCCCTTTCCTATGCATCCCTCTGTTTCAGTTTGAAAAGCTGATCTTTTCATATGAATGGATTGAGTCATCCTGCATGGCCTTTTTATATCTTACCCGAATTCTGTGTCTTTAGTACATTAGATACTCCAACCAAGAAAAAAGGATGTATGAGTACCCCTGATAAAAAAAAAAAAACAAAAAAAAACAACAAAACAAAAAACCAGAAGGCAACCAGGGCTTGAGGGGTACTTGACCAAAGAGCTAAGATAACTGTGTTTTGGTTTTGTCCTTCTCATGGTCCTTTTGTCAAACCAATGAGGATAAATTAAGGCAACAAAGGGACTTGCTTTCCTCTAGAATTGTAGATCTTTTCTCTATTTGCACTCTAACCAATCTGTTTCATCTGGCATTTTCTACCTCCACCCCAGTTTTCATGTGTAGAAAAAACTGAGTCATTGTTGGTAAAACAAGCTGGAAACTTAATTATAATATTACCAGCTATCAACATCCTGCATGAGGTGGCTATATCTAAACTGATTTAACGGGGTAGGCACCTAACATTCTGCTAATGTTGGGTCTAAGACAGTTTCTGTAACATCATTCCTCTTTTAAGACTATACTTGGGATGAGAAAATGGAAAATTCAACAGCCAAGGGCAATAGCATGGGGTAAATTTGCATTCAAGTCCATTTTGTTTTTCTTGAATACCTCCCCTATGAGGACCAGGCTGAGAGAGTTGATGTTGTTCAGCCTGGAGAACAGAAGGCTCCAAGGACACCTTATTGTGGTCTTTCAGTACTTAAAGAGGGTCTATAAGAAAGATTAAGACATACTTTTTAGCAGGACTTGTAGCAATAGGACAAGGGGTGATGGTTTTAAACTAAAAGAAGGTAGATTCAGACCAGATATAAGGAAGATTTTTTTTTTTTTACACTGAAGTTGGTGAAACACTGACACAGGTTGCCCAAAGAGGTGGTAGATGCCCCATCTCTGGAAACATTCAAGGTAAGGTTGGACAGAGAGCTCTCGGCAACCTGATCTAGTTGAAAATGTTCCTGCTTACTGCAGGGGGTTGGACTAGATGACCTTTAAAGGTCCCTTCCAACCAAAACCATTCTATGATTTTAATTTTTTTTTTAATTCTTCCCACCATCCAAACAAGAAAGGGCCTCCCCACAATATACTGAAGCATAGGTCAAGTGTATGCTCTGAAATTAAATCTGCAGAAAGAAAATATACATATATTTTCAGGATGTCACAGGATTCAGCTCTTTTAGTGTAACATAGAATTCAGCTCTTTTCTAAATCTGATATGCAATTCTCCACTAAAGCATATAGATTTGGGAATTCATCTATACGGAACACAGCATGTTATAGTCAGAGTTGGATTCTGAGACCTCCTGACAGCTAAATGGCTAACCTTTTCCAAGTGGAATTAACAATTTTCTGCCTCATACAGAACAATGGATTTGTAATTGAGAAGATCTGACAAATTTAGAAAAGATTTTGTGCGTGTGTTTGAAGAAACTGACATTTTTACAGTCTGGCCTGGAATAGTCTTCTAGGATACCACTGAAGAGATCAAAGCAAACACATGTAGAAACCTAATAAAACCAAATACTCCAAAAGACAGGTCAACTTGTTTTGTATAGCTTGACTGCAAATGTGATTTCTGTTCAGTAATTTTGTATGAAGAATGATGGACTGAATTTCTGTAGGCTAAAATGAGGGCTGTCAGGACAATGCAGTAATATATTAAAGGAAGGGAGAATGAGAGACAGAGCTGCCAGGATATCAAAATGATTTGGTAAAAAGGAAAGAGGGAGTTCTTAGAAATAGGAAGTTATTGGAAAACTTTCTATGGTCAGATAAATTAAGAGACAAAAATGTAAGTGACTTCTCCCGGGTCAAGAAACAAGAGCTGCAAAAAGATCAGAAGCCTCCATATCCCTTCCTTTAACCTACTTTTTAAGGTCAAACTGTCTATTTAATGACTAGTTAGTGTAACTACATCTATAAGTACTCTAATCAGGACATTCAGACTTGCATTATATTTATGTTTTGAACTTGAGGTCCACACAGTGCTAAAGCACAAGGAACTGGGAAAGGAGGTCTGGGGAAAGGAGGGCTGGGGAAAATGTCCTTTAATGACGCAGTGGGGAAGAGATGTCACTACAATGACCAAGAAACAATGACAGAAACAGGATCAGCTAACTTACCCTGTGGGAAATGATCTGCAGACTGGGGGTTGTTCAGCTCCCGCCCAAGCTGTCTAGCACATATGCTGTAAAAACAAGTGTTAGCTAATGGAGCGTGCCCTCACGCTCAAGGAGAGAGGAAAGTGCGTCGTGTTGCGTGTCCCGGTGGAATCAGGATAGTTGGAGACCAACAGTCACAGACAGGGTGTGCTGAGAGTGATTGTCAGGTGTTAACTTTATTCCCCTTTGTTTTCACTTAAAGGTGGTCCCTCAGGTTGAGGGTTGTCTTTCCAAAATGCTACTTTATTGGGTATTCTCACTTATTAGAGAAAAGGACAATGTCTACTCTCCTTTTGAGTAGGATCACAGCTACATCAAAGTTGATCACAATCAAATCTTTAGCCTATATTATAGACAGAAGAATGGTAACCCTACATGAAATCAGCTTAACAACAGATATTTTTAAGAGGCTTCTTCCAAGGAATTAGCCTGAAATCTATACCAGAGGCATAGGGTTAAACTCAGAGATGAATGACACTAAATTTCCCTTGTTCATTGTCCCAGCTGTGGGATTCTTGCAGTGAGTTACCTAGTGAGACAGGAATTACTGGAGCTGGTCCAACCCCATCATGCAAAGAAGTCTAGCAAGAAAAAACATCATTTGTGGCAATTTTACTGAAGTTCCAGGATGACCTTCATGAAATTTCAAAGGTGAAATGATCTAGCAGAAATAGAGAACTGTTGAAAAAGAGAAACATCACATGTCACATTAAGTATGGCTAGAAAGTAGGACTCAAAATGCTTTGTCTTCTCCTGCTCTAACAGAGAAGTGGTTAATTACTATATTTGGTGAAAAATGTATTTAAAAACATAAAATTGGAGATTTAGTTATATTTGGTGTGTGTTACTGGCAGAGCTTCATGAAATGATCAACAATTATCTTTCTCATCCATCAAGTGCTCAGGGATCACACAAGGACAGAGAGTAGGAATATGAAATACTTTGTGCCAAAAACATAAAATGTGGTGTTTCTCTTGTAGCCTTCTTCATTTTTTTTTTCCCACATTTTCCATGCACATCATTCAAATTAAAGGGTTTTTTTCAACACAGTTGCTTTCCCACTTATCTGGAAGCAATCAACTCCACAAAACCTTTTCAACATCAAACTCACTACAGGAAGGCACAAGTTTTTCAGGACACATTGGAGTTTCATTTTAAACCAAGAACAAATTAACGCATTCTGATTTAACTTCAGCACTTGATTAACCCAAAATGAATCAAAAAATGCTGCTCATTGACATGCAAAACCATCTTTATTATATTACCGCTCATAAAACTTCATATGCAATGGCACAACTGTGCCAAAACATCCAGACAACAAAAACCAGCTTAATTTCAGAGATTTACACATGTTCCTGAAAGACTGAGATATTTCATGCCTACAACCAAACTTTAATTAGAGCTAAAATTACATTACAATGCATCCCATCAAAGTAGGCATGCTATTTATAGCTGTATATTTAACTCTTCGGTCGTCAGGTGCTCTGTACTTTGTGATCACTAACATCCTGTTTAGCTAAGAAATTCATCTCTCAGTGCTTAAAACACAGCTGGAGGGAGATGCACAGTATGCCATGCTGTAAATGCTACTGGAAACATGTGTAGTTCATGAACGATGATTTCAAGAATACAACTTGCATACTTATCTGTTTACTTTCTGATTATTTCTTCTTGAGATACTCAGCCTGTTTGTGAAGGACAAACAGTGGAAAGCCTGATACTGCAAAAAAAATGTGGATGCATTTAACGGGGAAATCCATTACTTCAAGGAAGGGTCAAGATTTCTATGGGACTCTACACAAGACTAAGCATTTGGTTCTTATACAAAAGGATCAGCAGAGCAGTTATGTGTTGTTTATTATAAGGGTGTAGTTTAGAGTGTTAGCTTGAGGTCTGAGAGCACTTGAAATTCATCAGCTAACATGAACAATTTTAGTTAACAACAGTGGATCACAGCTTGAACACTAATATTGGACGTTGCATTCTGATCGTCATGTCTGAAGCACAAGTCCCCCTGTCACCACCATCCAAAGCTGGATTTTTGAGAAGAGGGACAACATAATGGAAATAGAACCACAGAAACATAGAATCACAGAATCATAGAATGGTTTAGGTTGGAAAAGACCTTTAAGATTAAGCTCAACTGTTAAGCTAACACTGCCAAGTCCACCCCTAAACTATGTCACTATGCACCACTTCTCTACACCTTTTAAATACCTCCGGGGATGGTGACCCCACCACTTCCCTGGGCAGCCTGTTCCAATGCCTGACAACCTTTTCAGTGAACAATTTTTCCCTAATATCCAATCTAAACGTCCCCTGGTAGAACTTGAGGCCATTTCCTCTTGTCCTATCGCTTGTTACTTGGGAGAAGAGACCAACATCCACCTCTCTACACACTCCTTTCAGGTAGTTGTGGACAGTGAGAAGGTCTCCCCTCAGCCTCCTTCAGGCAAAACCATCCCAGTTCCCTCAGCCGTGAACTCAGCACACTCATGTTCCAGACCCTTCCCCAGCTCCGTTGCCCTTCTCTGGACATGCTCCAGCACCTCCATGTCCTTCTTGGAGTGAGGAGCCCAAAACTAGACACAGTATTTGAGGTGTGGCCTCACCAGTGCCCAGTACAGGGGGAAAATTGCTCCCCTGGTCCTGCTGACCACACTGGTGTTGATCCAGGCCAGGATGCCGTTGGCCTTCTTGGCCACCTGGGCACACTGCTGGCTCATGTTCAGCCAGCTGTCAACCAACACTTTTTCTGCCTGGCAACTTTTCAACCACTCCTCCCCAAGCCTGTACTGTTGCAAGGGGTTGTTGTGACCCAGGTGCAGGACCCAACATCTGGCCTTGTTGAACCTCATACAACTGGCCTCAACCCATAGATCCAGCCTGTCCGGATCCCTCTGTAGAGCTTACCACTACACAATGCATAGTCTCAACAAGCACAGAGAGAAAGTCAGTGCTCATCAGCCACTCAAGACTTCAGTTTTGTCTAGGTTTTATTGAAGATCCTTCTCTTACAGAGGGAACAGGTGTCATGGGTGAAGGTTTGAGGAGCTCCTTTAACTTTCCTGCTTGAAGTCTAGAGGTACAACTCTTTGCCACCAATTGCCCTCTCTCAAAGCAATTCACTCAGGTAGTTATGTTTATCTGGGATGAATCGGGACTTGAGTATTCAGAGACATGGCGAAGTGTGTTGCACTCAGTGTAGAGATGACAAAGAGCACTTTCCCCACTATATAATGAGTGACCTGTAGCAAATATTTTGACCTGAGGTTTCTGTGGAGCCAACCTCCACTAGCTGAGTCAGATGTGCTAATAGCACTGTTTAAGGGTCTCAAGATTATGCCAGTTAGTACCGGTCAGACAATAAGGAGGGGATGTTTTGAAACCAAAACTTTTATATTCTATTTTTAATAGAATAATCCAATGGCAACTCCACAAATTAAAAATTAAAAACTTTTATATTCTATTTTTAATAGAATAATCCAATGGCAACTCCACAAATTAAAAATTGGATGCCCTGTGTACCCAGAAGAGCTGATTCCAAAGGTCACATACATTGTTAATGGAAAGCTGGAATATCAGCAATGAGAAAACTGTGAAATATCCAATATCTTAGATGATAGAAAAACAAATATCAGGTTATAGATAACAGAGGCATGAGACACGATCCCAATCTATAGAAGGTTTATTTTCAAAGCTGGATGTCTACTTGCAGATATCCAGTAAAAGCCCACACATTAATT
>NW_010307037.1:2783-14352 GCF_000700745.2 Antrostomus carolinensis | reverse complement strand
GGAAAGAGATAAAGAGTTCAATTCATTTAGTTCTTTTGTTCCAGGCATTTCATGGCTGTCAGTCTGAAATTTTGAAAGAGGCTCACATTGAAGATAACCCTATAAACATGATTACTTGGGACTTAAAAAAAAAAAAATGAAAAAAAAAAGAAAAAAAATAGTATACTTCTCCCACATATGCTTCTAACAGATGTGGTTTTAAATTACCGTTGGGACATAATAATGTTTTTCGAATGGACTGAATGTTAAATAGTTGGCTCCTCCTATGTGACAGACATTAGCGCTCAGTGGTTTAAGCAGAAAACTCCCCATTTGTGTCTTTAGCTGGCATGTACTTCATTTTCAGCCCACGCTGGTCAGCATGATTTAATACCTTGGTCTGATGTCCCTCTCACCAGCGAAAGAAAGGATAAAATAGGATTAAAGAAATAAACCAAAACAAAAACAGGCAACATCCTCCCCCCACCAGCAGACAATGCCAGGCTGCTGCATTGTTCCTTACACAACTTCTGCAGCCCTGCAATGGAAACTCACTGGAGAGGACAGCTGAAGCAGAAAAATGTTAAATAATTCAAAGCCACTAACATCAAGTCTGATGTAGGTATAAAAATAGTTACAAAACACAACTCGACATGTTTTCATTATAGGAACTTTGACTTACTTGGAAACATCAAGAAAACCCCAAACCTTCATATCACCCTCCCAGCCTCACATGCTCAATTAGTCCAGCAGCTGAAATGACATCCATTTCCAAACCAACCTTCAATTTTCATGACCATTTCATGTTTCTGCACTGGGGGAGTCAGCACAGTTCCACAGCAGGAGTTACAAAGTCTGATCCAGAGCCCATTAAAACCAACGGGAGCCTTTGAATTAACAGTAATAATCCTTGGATCTGGCTCTGGTTTAGGTTAAAGTGCTGAGGTGCTTTGGGAATTCAAGCAAGATTGGATGTGACTGGCTTTTGTTATCTCCAAAAATCTCTGTCGCTGGGAATGTCCACTTCCAAACACTCAATGTGAGAGCAGTGCATATTTTATAAAAAAGCCTTCATGAAATATTCAAGGAAACATGATGCAAGGTGAGCTACCATATAGTCTGTGTAAAGTTAACTCAAGGTATTTTCATTTAAGCAAAAGGAAGGAGAGAGAAACAAACAGGAGTATTCACAGATGAAGAATATGTGCCCACACACGCATCTGATCAGCAGCTTTGCTGGGGCTGTGTGTGGGAAATGAAATAGTAACTGACAAGTAAAAGTATCCTGATTTTATTTTTTTTTTTCATTTATTTCATGCACAGTAGAAATGTTACAGATTTTTTAGTCTTCCATGCTCGGACAGGGGGGAAAAATCCCCAAAGGAAAAAAAAAATAAAAAGTCACACCGTCTTCACTGCACAGAGCATAGCAGAGCACCGGCTGCAGCAATCCAGCTCTAGTACCAAAAGAGCTGGCACAGATCCCTCCATTCCTGGTATTCCCCCATTTCCTCACCCCCAACACTACCTCCCAAAAAAGATCCACTTTTTCCCTTAATATCAGCTTCTGATATCCCTTTCTTTCCTGTTGCCTTCTTCTCAACTAGACACTTGCCTTCTGATAATCTCAGGAAAAGATATAAAAAGCCAAAATAAATAAATACATAAAAATCAACAAAACGTTAATTATGCAAAAGGTATAAAATAATACAAAACTAAGTGATGCAGGTGTACAATAACGTTGCTCCCTAGAGCCCATGATCAGCAGTGTTTGGCACAGAAAGCCACAAACAGATGATATTTTAAAGCATATGGGGTGTATGCAGGGATGTAAACAACGGTTTTTGTAGCTTCTATATGAGTAATTTGCACATCCCTCCAATCCCAAGTAACATTGTGAACACCACCAGCAATAATAAACTATAAAAGCCAAGCCCTAAAGCAAGTGTTGTTCTGGTAGACCCAAATGCCCATGAACAAACAGAGCTTTAAGTGACAGACAGGTGGCTTTGTCTGCTCACACTTTCTTGCAAGATAAAAGCATAAACAGGAGAGTATCAAAATTTTCCAAATCCTAGGCATCTCTGCAGGGCATCATGAGCACTACATGGATTTTAGGATAGGAAGGAGTGAAATTTAGGAGTGAGGGAAAACATGTCAAGCTGTGAGAGAAGATGATCATTAAGTTGTCGTTTTGGTTCAGGACTTGGGTGTTCCAGCGTGGAGGAAGCGAGGGACATAATTTGCTGTTTGAGGGAAGAGCAAATACTTGCTAGAAAGATGTGTAAGAAAAAAGACTCAGATGCTGTCGATGAGAAGCAAAAACATTTGAGCCACAGACAACTTCTCAGTCAGATGTCACAAGACAGGCAGGCTGGTTGTTCTTACTTGATATTAAGTGTATTTTGTCGGTTATATTTTTGTTCAGATTATCCCCAGGACAAGAATAAAAGTCAAAATGTGAGCCTTTTTCATTGCTAGGCTTTCTGATTCTCTCCCAAAGCTTCCAATCATTACACCACAACCTGCTCTCACTATACTGAGTAACTAGCTGGGTGATAAAAACATCAGATGAAATTCAGTGTCAATAAAAGCAAAGTAATGCATAAAGAGAAAACCAATTCTAACAATACATAAACAATGTGGGCTCTAAATTAACCGTTACCACACAGGAAGGTGGCTGGGGAATCACTGTGGGATGTCCTCTACAAATACTGGTTCTCTGCTTGTGCCAGTCAAACATGCAATGAAAACCTTGGGATATGTTAGGAAAAAAATAGACAACAAAAGGAGAAGAATATATCAGGAAGGTGCTGTATAAGCTAATGATGCATTCCTATCTCAATGCTGCATGCATTTTTGGTCAACCCATCTCTAAAACATAGAATAGAGTTAACAAAGACAGAGAAAAAGGCTGCAAAGACTATTGGGAATATAAAAAGGCTTTTGCAGGAAAAAGTTAAGTAGAGCAGGGATTTTCAGCTTGGAAAAGAACAACAAAAAGTGGGAGGAACAGACCTCTATTAAATCATGATGTCTAGAACCCACAAAGTAAGAGTCATCTAATGGAAATACCAAATTGTGAGTTTAAAGCAGAACAAAAGGAAAACTTTTTCACTCACTGCATGATTTTAAATGTTTAAACTTTTTTTACAGGTTATTATGAACATTACCACTATACACCAGGTTCAAAAAGAATCCAGCAAATTGACAGAGGACAACTGCTTCAGTGCCTACCGAGCAGGATGGTCCAAAAGACTGTCCTGAAGATCAGAGTGTCATGAAAATGTGCACTCTGTATTTTAATATCAATAAAATTTGGCTTTGTACCAGCACGATGCAACTTCTGTAAACAGTTGGCAACCCAGGAAAAATCTTCTGGGTCATGAGACTAACCTAAAAACTCATAACCATCCGAAAGCTGTTTGTTCCCCCTTCTTTCTCCTGTCTCCTCGGCAAGTGCTCCCACCACATTGACTCAATGTAAGCCACTAACTCAGCACAAGAAACACAGAAGAAACAGAAGAGACTTTTGCTAGAAAGTCCTAGCAAAAGATGGAGCTAGTTTTCTCCTGGGTTGATGAATTAAATCATCAGACATATTCTGAAGGAATGGAAGGGCAGGAGCTGGGGAGACAGGACACTGGGAGTGGAGGAGAGGGGGGCAGCAGGACCCCTCTCCTTCCATGGCAGAAGGCCTTGAGGTTAGCTCTGATATGAAACTACAGCCTTAGCAGTCACCTGCGAGGATGATAAAAAGGAAAAGAAATGACCACACAAAAAAATACAATTATTTGCTCTTTCAATTTTAGATGTTTCCTCCCCCCCCGCCCCTCCTTTACTTTTTGACTGTGATTTGCAATAACAGTTGTTGTTACAAGAGAATGTTGTTATATTAAATCAGAATTCTTCTGTCAGAAGGACCATGACCCCGAAGGTGGGATACATGGGAATTTGTGTGATTTACTCTGGCAGTGCAACATCTCCTGAGATGTCTTTGGTTTTAATCCTATTCTACAAATCCTGCAATGTTGTATTGGTTTGATGGGGCTTTGTGGGATTCTCATTAATTGTATTCACTTCTGTGTCCAGGAAGCTTGAGATTTCATCATCTTCTAACATATGCCGAAATGCATGTGTCAATTTTATAATAAATTTCCAATATATAAAAATATCTATAAAGCACACAAAATTAGTTTGTAACAAAATCTCAAGTTAGCTGTTTATTAGGGAAAGGCAAAGTTGGTAGAGCTGTCAATTATGGGAAGAGCGAGGCAGCTTTAATAATAAAACAGCATTTGCAATTTCTCATAACTATACTAAGCAAATTGTTTGGGCTGAAAATTTCCATGCCAGCTGTCTGCCTCAGGCTGAAGTTTTTCGGAAAATTTCAGTCAAAACAGTTCAGCAGATTCTGAGAACAAGGCTAGGGGAAAATATGTTGTTTTATCCATGTTAAAAAAAATGCCTTTAGCCTTCTCTCTAAAACCTCCTCTGGGATCTCTAGGACTTTACAAGAAGGACTTGAAATTTGCCTGGGAGATAATTGGTTTTCTTTTAATGAATTTTCTGTGAATCTATGTGAATTTGGCCAAGTTTAGACATCTTTGATAAAAATACTTCTGCTTCTATGTGCTCCTGGGTGCATTTGTACACATTTCCCAACTTCTATCACTTAAATTTCTACCTGTGTGGGACTCAACAAGATGCTTTCTGCTGTGGGATGTGCCAGGTCCGCATCCAAGTAGCAGAACTTAATTCAGAGATGCTCTCTGGTGCTCGACATGATCCCCGGCCAGGAGGATCTAGATGAGGTTGGGGTGATAATCCTGCAAAGCAGGGATTAGAGGGATGAAAATGGGATTGCAGAAGAGAGGTGGAAGAGGCAAGGGATGAGGAGAGGACCAGACTGCGCAGGGTGGACCAAGAGGGATGTTTTTAGGGAAGCAAAGTACTCTGTTAAACCAAGCAATGATGATCTGTTAATTTAAGCCACTGACACATACAAATACCAAAATGATGCAACACAACAAAGCTACTAGCTTTTGTAAGACTTAAATAAAAAAGAAAAAATTCCAACAAAGACTAGACTAACAGACCAACTAGAAGATTTAAAAGTCTATATTGGAGACCTAGAATTTAAGAAAAAACACAACAAAATTTGCCTTAACCAAACACCCTGTCTGCCTTCCTTACAATGCAGACATTATTCAGTAGACAGTGTTTTATCTAAGCCAACCTGGAGAAAAAGCAGTGAGAATGGGGAGGAGAAGACAAGGTTTACAATCCCTGTCTCACCCACTGCAGAGCTGGAAGGTTTGTAGTGACTAAGCAGAGGATGGAGGAATAAGGACGGATGTGTTTCAGATTAAGGCAGTCAAATGATGCCCCAAGTCTGTGGGCAATGTTGGGCAAGTCACTTCGACCCAAAGTTTCATAACTGTGTGGAAACTAAGTATGTTACAACCTCTGGATGATCATCTTGATAGCCCAGAGTATGATCTGCTTACGTGCCAAACTCCCACCACAGCAATTAAAGGCCGTGTGAACTTTGTTTCAGCACCGCAAGTAACCCCTGATCACAGCTCTGTCTGCAGGATCACACCCTGAGATCAGCTCCTGAGATTGTTCTCTGCTTTCGAGCACAAAAACCTGTTTCAACACCAAAAAAATGATCACACCTTAAACCAAGTCACACAAAGGGCAGATTTCTAGAAATAACAACATTTGCTTGTTCCCGGCTGATGGGATCTGTGCTTCCCCAAACCCAATCAGCCAAGACTGTCTATATCTACAAGAAAGAAGCAAATTCCAGCATCTGTCACACTCCATCAGTTTTTCCAACACTTCTGGCAGTTAATTCTGAAGACTTTTTGACAAACCAAACTCTCCTTTCCTATTCTTCACCATGTTACATGGGTGAAGACAAAATGGTTTTCAGCATCCAAAGACACAGAAGCAGTTCAAAAAGAATTAACAGAATATTGAAAACTTTCCATTATAAAATGTGTGAGTTCAATTCATATAGAAGATTAGGGCATCGAAATCCAAGTGACCCAGTAGAAGAGGTGGTTTAAGACTTGGTGGCCTCTGGGACTTTGCTTTCACATAGACAGATAGTACTTGAAGACACTCCTGCTCAAGAATTGAATCCTTTCCCTCCATGCAGCATGATATAGAAGACCAAGACTGATTTAATGAATAGATCAAATATTGCCCAGAAGGCACAAGCCTAGACTGAATGTTTTAAGCAAATTTAAGATTTTCAGTGTCCTTGGAGTTTGAGGAGGAGAAGATAAACCTTGTGAGCCTTTATTGCATACAGAAGACAGGGTTGAATTAAAATGATAAAATAAGATTTAATCCCTCTGTTTTCTAATTTTTGATTGTTTAACTGACCAACCTCCAGTATACTTTGAAGACTCAGTGTGTGCATACACATGAGCAGGCAAGCAATGTATCTTCTGCTCAGTGTTTAAAGAGAAAATTGCACAGAATAATCACCTAAAAGCTAAATCAATGGTCAGCGAGACATCTCCTGCTTTCACGTTTACTATTGCTGCCTGGATAGCACATCTGCCACCGGTGCCTTAGTGGTAGTTACAGCAGTGAAGGAGGATTCTCAACTGCAGTGTTTTTCCTAGACTGTTGCAAATACTACTTCACTAAAGCCCCAGGGGATATCGATGAAATCTAATTGAATCATCCCCATTTAAATAGGCTGATAAATGCGATTCAGCAAGCTCCTCCACCGAAGTCGACCACCAGCAACTCCTCTCTTCTTCTTCCCTTGCCTCTTTTAAAATAACAAGGATATCTCACATCCTAGAAAGTGAGTCTTATTTGGAATAGGAAACTTTACTGCCAGCCCTATTCTGTTTCATAGTGCATTTTCCTCCTCCTGGTTGCCAACACATTGGAAGAACAAAGATTTCCATGTCTGCTTCTTTCACAGATATCTTTACATTAAAATAAATAAATAAAATAAATAAATAAAAAATCACCACTGCTGATACCAGCAAGACAATGTGTGATGAAGTTTGAATCCCCCTACAGCACAAACAGCTTAGTTCACAGCAATTTGGTACAAAAGCATAAGGTTTAGGTGAGTAAGTCTCAAACTTCCCAAGAAATTGGAACTTTCTGTAAGAAGTGTTTGTCACTCCGCATAGCCCAGCAAACATGCTCTCCTGTTGTTGAGTTTTCAACTTTACATTTAAAGAGATGCTCCAGGAAGAGTGATTTGGGACAGCTAACAAAAAACCAACCAACCAACCAACCAAACAAACAAACAAAATCTAGGAAAATTATGTGATGATCAGTGCAGTGATGATGAAATGGCACAAAGTAATGCAAATCAGACATTCATACCTGAGTAAATAAGTCCTATAGCCACAGTACAGCACCTTGCCTCGAGCTATACTACTATAATTAGAAACTAAATTTCTCCATGATTCTTTTTCCTTTTAATCTATAGTAAAGAGGAAATATATATATTTATAATTTTAAAAATATTTCATTACAAGACTTTTTGTCTGAAACATATCGGTCAGGGATCCACAAGTACCCAATTCACCAGTAAGTGGTACGTGTTACTCTGTCATAGTTCCCAGCATTGCCAATCTGTCAGTTCAAAGCAGAAACGGAGTATTACAGCTTTTAGTTACAATAAGCTATGCTGATAGACCTTGTAACAGGGCAGGTAACAGCCAGTCTTGAAGTCTGAATTGACATTGATTTACAGAGTTTCATCTCCTTGAATCAAATCTGAGAGAGAACCACTTCACTTTTTGATATTACAATTACACATTTCTTAAGCACAGAAGAGTTTTACTTTAAAAAAGAAAAAGTAAAGTCTCAAGTGCCTACAGAGATAAAAAGAGAAAGTGATGTTAAAGAAGATATCAAACGAACAAGTTTGTGTTTATTCATCTCTTTAAATTCTACTTTTTCCCCCCATAAATGTTTAAAACAACCTTGATTTGAAATCCTAACAAGAAATCACATATGTCATGCAACGTTCATCCTGCCAAATCTCTCTCACAGTGTTATTACTGCAATATTTGTAACTTTTGATCTGGAAACATCAAGTTATGTAAGATCATCCTTCTGCTCCTTGCAAGGATGTGATTCTGTCAGAAAATGAACCAGTGAAGCGGGAACTTGAACAGAACTGGAAATGACTTTCCCAGGGAAAAAGGTAGTTTTATTTAAGCATCTCAGCTATTTTAAAGTGCAAGAACTCAATATTTTATTCTCCTGAGTGGAGAAATAGTAAACTAGTAGGTTAAAAATAATCAGAGCGGGCTCTTAATTGGAATAGTGTACCAGTTGTAAAGGGAATGAAATAACATTTTAGTTATTATGCACTCCAGGAAACCAATCAAATAATATAAAAGCAAAAAATTCATCACTTTGTAAAACAAAAGAGAACAACATTTTCCCTTGCCAGTGTACTGTCTGCTCACCAAAACAAAAGGAAAGGATCTAATTTAAATGAGTCAAATGAAATAATTAAGCTACAAGGACTCCAAAAAACCACAGTCTTCTCTGTGCAAACCTCAGTCCTTCCCCAGACCCGCTGAAACCAGAGGGATGAGTCTTTTTTTCCATTAATAAGTAAAATAAACTGGGGGGGCAGGGGGGGAGGAGTAGCTCCCCTCTTTCCCCCCAGCCAAAACCAGATGTGCAGTTTTCCTCTCTTCTCTCAATGATGTTTCCTTTACCCTTTTAAATCAGAGAAGTTAAATTCTCCCCAGAAAAGCCTTTCTAAACCCGGACCCCTCACTAATAAAAAAGGAAACTATGAAGTTAACTTGTGCACCCCTTTTGCCTTTTCTCCATTCCCCTGCCAAAGACCAGCCTGAGAACCTCTTTCCACACCAAAGACCCTCTTTATCCACCAAAACATGATTTATTTATTTTTTTCTCTAGGTTACACCAATAAATAGCAGATAAATTGAAAATCTCCTCTTGTAAAGATGTGCACACATGCACACATGTATGTACAGGAAGGGAGGGTGAGGCACAGAGGCAGGAGTCCCTGCAGAAATATAACACATCTCAGTGCAGTGGCAATAACTCCCAGTTCTGCTGAGATTTTTTTGGGGAAAAAACTGAAACAGGTTGTCTGCAAAGGCACCTCCTCTCCTCTCCCTGTTCCAGCTGTGTGTGCAGACCCCTTTCCCAGGGTGGTCCAGTGCAGAGTGGTGGTCCTGGTCACTGGGGGAAGCAGAACCCAGGGAATATTTTCACATGGGTGGGAAATGCCTGGCCACGCACTGAGACCTCCCTCTCCCCTCATCGTCCCCAAAACTGCTGGAAACCAGCACAGACCATAATTTCCATTGCTCAGGCACTGGTTTAGGAGTCAAATTCTTAAGAGATGCTGGTAGCAGGGAATCCTCATGGTCACAGACCAGTCTACACCAGCAAAGACTGATTCAGCAACGTGGGATAGACTGGGAGCAGGGAATTTAACAGGGAAGGGCAGCTGGCAATGGCCACAAACCAGCAAATTCCTACAGCCTGGTAATACAGCAGAGCCAAGCAAGCTGCTGTCTCACTGCCAAACAGTGCAGAAGATACATCTGCCTACCTTTATGTCCAGTTTTATGTCCCCCATTGCACACACCCCCATACTAAATAAATAAATAAATAAATATATTTATACACTCCCTGCTTTTTCCACCCAAGCCTATAAAAGTGCTACAGGCTGAGACACCAAGTGGGAGGTACCCAGCTCTGAAGAAGCCAATAAAATAAATTAAATTCCAATCACTGGAAGATGTTGGGGTTTCTGATGGTTTCTACTCTGTCCTCACTGGACCCAGCGTGCGGCTGGCACATGTGGGCTGCTGGCATAGTTTAGGGGTAAATAGTAAAACTTGGGTATTACAGGCACATATGGAGCACATGTTGGGAGCAGAGCACTTTCCTTAAGAAGGGAGGGGCCACCCTACTAGTAAGCAATTTTATTAAGGTCAGTGAAGCAGAAAGAAATCAGGTTGGGATAGATTGGGATCTGCCAAATTCCCCTCCATTCCCAACTCCTGCGTCCCGGAGCAGGGAGCAGCATGCTAACAACTTGCCAGGCTACAGTAGAAGTTTACCTATAAAAAAAACCCCAAAACAAACAAAAAACACACAGACAACTTCCAGCTTCAAAGCTCTGCTCTCATTTTCTCATTTTATGTCCCTCCCTTCACACAGGACTTTTCTCAGGAAAAAAAAAAAAAAAAAAAAAAAAGTAAAAAAGTAAAAAAAATGCAGCTGTAAATTCAGACTTCACTGCAAAAGGTTAAGGAGGAAGATGGGGTGGAGTTGGAAAGATTATTTTATAGTTTGATTCAGGGTTTTGGTGGGGGTTTTTTGGTTGGATTTTTTTTTTTTTTTAATCATAAAGAATTGAACTTTCCTGGAAGAGCCATAAGGAAATACACTCAAGATGCAGAAAGATCTTGTCTATCTAGTCAGTAAGTATTTAGCTAGCTCTGTTTTGGCTGTATGAAAAACATATTTCAGACTCTGTATCCTATAAGACAAGAAAGATTGTGGTGTAAATATGATTTGTTTTATTTTGGAGTTTTTTGGTTTGGTTTTTTTTCCAAATCATGTGCTTAGATGGTTGTAACCACTGTGAATTTCTAAGCATGGTCATGGTAAGAAACACAAAATACATACTGCCTTATGAATACTTTAAGGGATTTTTTAATTATTGTTTTTTAAAGGTTTGTCATTCCTTAACTACTACTTATTTTAAAGTAAAATATCCCAGATATTTTGCACCAAGAATATAGATATATATATATTTAAAGAAAACAACTGCCAAGAAATAAATGCCCTTTGGTAGTAACCTGTTTTTATGTTCAACAGCCAAAATTTGTATTTGAAAATGTGAATTGCTGAGAACACAAGCACGAGTTTGTACTACTGCATTTCTCCCAGGCACTCGAGCATCTTTTTTTTTTTTAACAGCCACACTGTTTGGAGGGGGTTTTTAATACTGGTAGGGCATGGTTGGAAGCAGGGCTGGAACATTTAATGCTTAAGAAACAGAACTGGCACTCAAGTTGCAAGTCAAGCACATTTTTCTTCTTTTTTTTTTCTTGTAGGCAAAGGCACCCTCCCGTGGAAAATGAGAGACCCCTTCTCTATCCCCATCCCTGACTCTATCACAGATCCAAATGTAAACATACACATACACACACTCCCACCACACAGCACCCTGCAGCAGGACATGGGGACGGGGCAGAGGGTGCAGACAGAGCAAAAGGAGCTTTGTGCAGCTGAGAAATACTGAGGGACTTTTTTTTTTTCTTCTCTGCTCTTTTCTCCCTCCTTTTACTATTACATAAATAAAACTGATTGATCTTAAAGCTGCATCCTTGCTCCAGTGCCTCCGAATCTGCACTGCTGCCTTGCTAACCCCACACCCTCCCAAACCCAGCACAACCGCAACACTCAGTGTGCAAAGGGAAGGGTTTTGGGGATGATTGGGTGGGAGAAGCCACCCCAAACCCACCCTGGAGCAAGGTTGAGGGGTGCTGCTCCCCATCACCCCAGTTAAGAATCCTCCAGCATCTTTGCC
>NW_010307037.1:0-1968 GCF_000700745.2 Antrostomus carolinensis | reverse complement strand
GGTTGGCATGGGGTTGGCATGCGGAGAGGATGGGCGCGGCATGGGAATGGGCGTGGGTGGCATGGCCATGGGCATGGGGAGGAGATGGGCTTTGGTATGAGATGGGAATGGGCACGGGCATGGGCATGGCATGGACATAGAGTGGAGCATATCATGGATGTGGGCATGGGGCAGAGGGTGACATAGGCATGGGCATGGCATGGAGTGGAGCAGATCATGGATGTGGGCATGGGGCAGAGGGTGACATAGGCATGGACATGACATGGCCATGGGTGGAGTAGGTCATGGACGAGGGCATAGGCATGGGCATGGGGTAGAGGGTGACATAGTCATGGGCATGGCATGGCCATGGAGTGGAGTAGATCATGGATGAGGGCATGGGCATGGGGCAGAGGGTGACATAGGCATGGGCATGGCATGGCCATTGTATGGAGCTGGGATAGATATAAGCATGAACATGGGCATAGGAAGAGGGAGACATAGGCCATGGACATGGGGAGGAGCTGGGCATGGGCATGGGGGTGGGGGGGTGACATAAGTGTGGGCATGGCATGGATGTGAAGTGGAGCTGAGCATGGACATGTGCATAGATATGGGCATGGGGCAGAGGGGGACATAAGCCATGAACATGGAGTGGAACTGGGCATCGATATGGACATAGCCATGGCCATGAGCACAGGGCAGGGGGTGACATAAGCATGGGTGTGGCATGGGCATGGAGTGGAGCTGGCCATGGAAATGACATGGATATGGGCTTTGGCTGGGAATGGGTATGGGCTGGCATAGGCCTGGGGAGGAGATGGACATTAGTATGAGATGGGCACGCACTTGGACATGGGCATGGTATGGTCATGGCATAGGGATGGGGCAAGTAGAAGACATAGGTATGGGCATGACATGGACATGGAGTGGTGCTGAGCATGGATATGGGCATAGCCTGGGAATGGACAAAGGCATGGGGCAGGGGGGGCACAGGCATGGGTGTGGCATGGACATGAAGTGGAGCTGAGTATGGACATGGGCATGGCCATTGTCATCAGGAGGAGCTGGGCATAGACATGGGCATGCCATAGATATGGGCTTTTGATGGGAATGGGCATGGGTGGCATGGGCATAGGAAGGAGATGGGCATCAGTATGAGACAGGAATGGGCATGGGCATGCTGTAGTCACGACACAGTCATGGAGCAGTAGTGGACATAGACACGGCATGGACATGAGGAGGAGCTGGGCATGGGTATGGGTAAGGACTTGGACATGGCACGGTTATGGCATAGGTATAGAGCAGGGAAGGACATAGGCATGGGTATGCTATAGTCATGGTATGGTCATGAAGCAGGGGTTGACATAGATGTGGGCATGGTAGGGACATGGGGAGGAGCTGGGCATGGGCATGGTGTGGGCATGGGAGAGAGGAGGACATAAGCATGGGCATAGGCTGGAGATAAGTATGTACATTGGCATGGGCAAGGGCATGGACAGAGACCTGGCATGGGCATGGGGAGAGGATAGGCATAAGGAAGGCGTGAGTAAAACATGGGCATGGAGAAGGGATGGGCATGGCTTAGGTATGGAAAGAGAATAGACCTAGGCATAGACACAGGCATGGCATGTAGAGGGGATGGACAGGGCCATTGGGAGGGGATGAGTATGGGCAAGACACAAGCATGAACATAGGTATGGACATGGGGATGATATGGACTGGGTGTGGACATAAGCATTGGAAGGTAATAGGGAGGGGAGAGGATGTGCTTGGGCATGCAATAGGCATGGGTTGGGCTTGGGCATGGGTTGAGTATAGGTGTGGAATAGACATGGGGATGAGATGGGGTGGGCATTGGCTTCAGCAAGTGAATGCGATGGAGATTGGGATGAGTTTGAGGATGGGATGGAGAGCTGCCTTGGGTGGTGCCTTCATGTCCTGTTTTCCCAGAATCAGGTGGGCTCCAACTTCAGCACATGTGATAAG
>NW_010307036.1:7390-10301 GCF_000700745.2 Antrostomus carolinensis | reverse complement strand
AAAAAAAGCAAAAATCTACCTTTAGACGCCATATCATCACATTAGAAACCCTGAGACCACCTAACTAGCAGCTTATTTTGTCCCAAGTCCATTCATACTATGAATTTTTGACACTATTTTCTACTCTCTTTGAACAACTGTACATAATATGACCTTCCTGTCACTGTTTGTTCCTTTCAGAGCATTTGAGGTTTTAATAAAGACATACTTCAACAAAACGCATCAGATAGATAGAAGCTTAAGGGTACAAATATTTCAAAGACAGAACAGATTACAACAAAAACCCCACACTCCATGGCTAGCATAGACAGAAAAAGGAGTAATATTTCAAATTTTCAGAAAACAGAGCTCGAAAACACAATTCCCAGATATCTTTGGGCAATTTCTCAACTTGATGAAGATGCTGCTCCCCAGCCAAACACTTTCAGGAAGCTAAAATAAAAGATGCCACTGATTTATTTTTCTACCAGGGCTCACGTAGAATAAATACGATTACGCTCCAATCTGCACAAAGAAGCAGGTGGGCTCAGAGGTCCATCCCTGTGGTTCTTGGCACCATGTGTTACAATGCTCTGCCAAATTTAACACCTTCCACATCCCCATCAGGCAAAGATTATCTTCTAGGTGACAGTCAACAGCCAGCAGGCTCTCATGTTGTGCTGTCAGTATCCATCCCTCATTAACAGCTCCTGAACTGCTGGTCCAGAGGAATATATATTTCCAAGGTAATTATATTGTTTAAAAGAAAAAAAAAATATGAAAAAGGATCAGGATGAAGCTGAGAGACCAAAATTAGTGACCTGCTGAAGAGAAAGTGCAGAGTGTGTCTATCCTTCACTCCCAGGGAAGCAAGAACGGGGCACAGATGCTTTAGTTTTGGTACTTGTCTCTCATTAGCAAAACAGTGATGAAAGAATACTTTGTCTAAATCCTTCATAAATATCTCAAACTAATCTGAAGTAAGAAAATTCAATCCTTTTAAATCCTCCTGATGCCATTCATAACCAAGAATTCAAGTCCTGAGGAGGGATGCTGTACAAGATAGCCAAAGTAATTAAATAAAATAATCCTGGTGCCTCCTTTATGAACTCTTCCTTCCGATGGCTTCATTAATATTGTCCTGAATTGTCTCTCTCGTAGACAAGCTATTTTTCAGCAATAAAAGCAGTGGATTATTTATTGACTGGTCTCCAAATATATTTTTTCCTTTCACTTATTTTTAAAAGCACGTTAGTGCAAAGAAAAAAGAAGTATCTCCTTCCCTCCCCACCCTGCCCCATAAAACATGACCACAATTTTGGTCATTTTTAAAGGTCATTTCTGAAGTAAAATAATGATGAACTCCAGTCACTAGTAAGATGACACAGGCTACCAAACTGGGCTTTGCTTCAGTTGGTTTTACTCTGTAAGAAAAGGTCTATGAGACAGTCACCCTGAACCCCATAAAAATTTCTTACTGAGCTTTACCCCCTCCTGGCCAAGCGCCCGGGTAATTCAGCCCATCACAATTTATAGTCTCTGGTGAAACATACTCTTCTCATTACAAAGATTTTGTTAGGATTTTCTTACAACTGTTTAGAGGTTTTGGTTATAAATATGTACATACAGATCAAAATGATGGTTGGCCAGACCCATTAAATGCAACCATGCATTAGCTCTTTTATTCCTGTGCTACAGTCATCTGGTATCAGGTTTTCAAGGGGGATACTATTAACAAGTGCTACCCAAACCCCAAATATTTAGTGGTACTGCAGTGTAATTCATCAGTACATTTATGTTAGGGGCACATCCTGTATTTTCATTACATGTATCTAAATGGGCTGTTTGAAACAACCAACCTTCTGCCTTACAACCCTCCCCGCTGCTGAATAACATCAGCAAGGGTAACGACACAGGAGATGTTTGGTCTTGTCTCTCTTACTCTCTATGCTTTTTGCTTTTCATCACAGTCAAAACATCCTCATTCCTTTATCTCTATGGGATTAACCAGAGCATGAGTTATTCCTGCAGAATTATGGGGGTTTAATCCCACTGATCACCTTCCTCCACCTAGTAGCTGTCATTTATTTCTACATAAAAACTGTAAACCAAAATAAGTTTCACTGCACTTAACATTGTCCCGTTCCATCCATGAGAAAATATTTATGATTCCCAAGACAAGTGCACACAGTTTACCCACTTACACAGTTCTTCAAAATAAAGATATATATATGTCCAGTAATATTTGTTACATCCTTCTTACCCTTTGGTCCATAAGACAGGAGATAAACATTAAGAGAAAGATTTCTCTACTTCAGAAAAAAAATCTAAAAATAACACTCCTTTTTTCTAATTTTCAGATCCTTGCACAAAATCTCCATGACTTTGCAATTGGCACTTGCCCAGTAAGGTCATCAACCAATTATCTTAAATCACCAGTGATTTTTAAAATCCTTTTGGCTGACCTTGAATTTCACAGTGTCTTACTGAAATCTGGTTGGTACGATGGTGAGACCAATCCAAGTTAGTGATTTAGAAAAAGGAGCACCTCCTCTGCAAAGGCCACCCTATTCCTGAAATAGTTCACACAGCGCTTAGTTCCTCTTGCGTTATAATTAGTGCGTGAGTTGTGGCACAGCACTGAAGGGAGTGAATCAGTTTTCCATGCCCACAATTCTTCTTTAGAAGACCTTACCCAGGTATGACTTCTTGAAAAATCTAGTCCACTCTGTGTCTACCCACAGTGCAGACTGACAGCGTTAGCAACTCCAGGACCCATCGCTGTAAAACAGTCTCCAGGTTTTGTACCATTTGGTCATAGAATCAGAGAATCATAGAATGGTTTGGATTGGAAGGGACCTTAAAGATCATCCAGTCCCAACCCCCCCGCCATCAGCAGGGACACCTTCCACTAGACCAGGTTGCTCAAAGT
>NW_010307036.1:5324-7262 GCF_000700745.2 Antrostomus carolinensis | reverse complement strand
TTAAACCCATTTCCCCTTGTTTTGTCATTAGTTGCCCTTATGAAAAGTCCCTCCCCAGCCTTCCTGGAGCCCCTTCAGGTACTGGGAGGCCGCTATAAGATCTCCCTGGAGCCTTCTCTTCTCCAGGCTGAACAGCCCCAGCTCTCTCAGCCTGTCAAGTTATTAAGGACACTGGTTACTAATAGTTTTGATTCAATGCCTCCTAAAAAATTTTTCCAGTGTAAAGAATGATTCTCAGTGGTGAATTTATTTAAGTTCTGACTGAGACAGTAGGCTTAAAAAAATCAGTGAATTACCTTCTGCCAAATCTTGAAGAGGATTCCATGGGACACAGATTTATTAACATTGCTTTATACCGACTTCAGATATGATCAGGTAGCACGACGATACAGAGTATTAACGACAGCGATGCTTCAGCTGCAGAGGGAAATTTATAGAGATGCCCAGTGCAACCATATACTGGGAATTACAGTTCTGGATTAGAATAAGGTTTTGAAATTTCCATAATTTGCCTATTTATGGAGATACTCTATTTAGATGGGAGAACATTTAAATGCTATGTTTTAACTGGAAATGTGTAAGTACACACTGTATTATGACCAAGTTGGCTGGAGGAGGCGATTAAAAAGGTAGCAATAAAAATATGATCCATTTTAACAAAGAACAAGGCTGGAAGTAACACCCTAGATCACTTTGCTTAAAGAAGCAGTGGGACCAAGGTCTCCTCCTGCTAGGAGCAGAGCTCCTCCTCGCAGCTGGCAAGCAGCAGGCACACTTTCTGTGAGCAGACCATGAATCCTAGGGTAGAGTGGGATATACCCAAGTGTGTGAGCTCAGGCACGGATGCCAGGTCTTCATGACACTTCTGCATTAATGTCTATAAATAAAGTGAATGTCGCCAGGAGAAATGCAGCATCAGCAGCCCTGCAGCCACACCTCACCCAGCAGATGCAAAATGTCCCTCCTGGCAGCCACACGCCTGCAAATTTTATGCTGGCTTGGGTAGACGGCCCTTTTCTGGCAACCAGGGAAATGTCCAAATCCCAGCTCTGTTCCAAAGGGGTCGGTGGGGAAGAACATTATTTCTGCTTCAGAAAGGGAACACTTGCGTTAGCTTTGCTGCTGTAGAAAGGAGGGGAACTGCCACAAGCACTCATGGCATAAATTCAGCTAAATCACTTAATTCCTTCACCTTTCCTTCCTCTCCTCTTTCTTTCCCAAATGCTTTAAGAGCTATAATTAGGGCAACGCCACTGGGAAGTGGAAGGCTAAACATCTTAACATCATCTTATCACAGGCCAAGTGCTATTACTTGGATGCCATGAATCCATAAAAGTATAGCAGCCCAGGGTTAAAAAAAAAAGAATCACAAGATCAAATAATCTCTCTCAAACACTATTCTAAAAACTATGCAGAATAGTCTAATACTCGGGAAATTTACAGTTCTCTCTTGTCTGGCACAGCCCTGCCATTCAAGCTAACGACGTATCCATATCCCATTAGAGGATGGGTCAGCTGAGTGAAAGACAATTTTCCCGAAGCACTGATTTACTCGTGTCTCCACTCTTCCATGTGTTCATCTCTCACACAACAAGATTTGTGTCACATCTTTTTTAATTAACACTTTGATTATTCAGGTTCCTGAATGAAAAATGAAGGCAAGACATTCACAAACAGCAGATTCACAGTAATGTAGTTTATGGGAAAAAAATATAACGTTATTTAATGATACTGTTTTCTCCTGTAGCTTTTAATAAATGTAACTAATTAAAGTAATTAATATAGTATAAAATATAAGTAAAGAATATGAAGTATATCATTAGTATGCACTAAGTGCATACCAATGTTCATATTGCCGTCTCTGAAATAGAACCTCTGTACTGACTTCTTGTATCTACTCTTTCACCTGACTTTTTCCCCCTTTCTGTTGTTTCCCCC
>NW_010307036.1:0-5180 GCF_000700745.2 Antrostomus carolinensis | reverse complement strand
TTTCCCTCGTCTCACACAAAAAGGGTCCCAACAAGGCAATAAAATCTATTTACCTTTCTTTTCCAGTCTGTATCAGTAAGAGTCCCAGAATCTAAAGCTTGGTCTAGAAAGCACATTTTCTATTGTCTGCTCAGCACTGGCCACTGAGTGGCCTGCAAACACTGCTGTTGTGAGGATCTTCAAGAAGGACACTGAGGCACTGGAGTGTGTCCGGAGAAGGGCAATGAAGCTGGGGAAGGGTCTGGAGCACAAGTGTGATGAGTTCACGGTTGAGGGAACTGGGGTTGTTGAGCCTGGAGAAAAGGAGGCTGAGGGGAGACCTTCTGGCTCTCTACAACTACCTGAAAGGAGGGTGTAGTGAGGCAGGTGTGTGTCTTTTCTCTCAGGTAACTAGCGATAGAACATGGGGAAATGGCCTCAAGTTGCGCCAAAGGAGGTACAGATTGGATATCAGGAAAAATTTCTTCACTGAAAGGGTTCTCAGGCACTGGAACAGGCTGCTCAGGGAGGTGGTGGAGTCCCCATCCCTGGAGGTGTTTAAAAGGCGGGTAGACGAGGTGCTCAGAGAGATGGTTTAGTAGTGGACAGGTACAGTTGGACTCAATGATCTCAAAGGTCTTTTCCAACAAAACGATTCTATGATTCAAAAGCATAGAGTTGACGTGCATCTCCAGAGGTGCAGATGGATGAGTTGATTCTTCTCTTCTTATTTTACCTATAGATTTGCCAGTTTGTAAAAGAACTGATCAAAGAACCTCTGGTTTAAACCAGGCCCGTTGGCTTAGGGCCAGGAGCATGACTGTGACATCCCTAGATGCTCTGAGGATGGCAGGACACACACGCTGCAGACTATTTTTGCAATTTGTCCAAGGAACTTTGCCAGTTACAGCTGAAAAATCCCATCTCTGCTGTTTGCTGTGCCACGTGCGTGTGCGTGCCGTGGCTGGCCAGCACTGTGTGCGACGCAGCGTTTCATTAATGCAGCCAGAAACCCAGTTTGGATCACAGCTTATGGAGCAGGAGTTTTAACCTTTAGTGTCTGACTCTTTTTATTTAGCCACAACAAAATGAACAGAGCTCCCTTAGAAAGAGGATAGAAAATATATTTGTAGGCAGGATAATTAGCTCGTCCTCTCCTTCTCCCCCAACTCCTGCAAACACAGCCTGACTGTGAAGCCTGTCGTGAAATCCACATGTGCTGCATTCTGGGAAAGGAGTGATGGGAGAACATCCTTTTCATTTCCTAAATTAAAAGCAACGATTGAATTAGCCCCCACACAGCATCACCGCTGCCCCGTGTGACCGAGCTGCATGCATCTAAACAATAGGCCCATACAGATGATGCACAATAATTCTCTGGCTGAGTTAGGATCTGTCTTCTCGGCACCTGCTGCAGCTGAAGCTCCCATCTGTGCTCCCCAGAGAGCCACAGCATGTCAGTACTTAATGTGCTTGGTGTCACCGCGCTTCCTGGGCTCTTCTTTTATACGAATGAAAGAGAATTTGGGGAGGAGAGGGGTTGGGAAGAGGCTCACAAAAGTGTGCGTGCACAAAGAGCGTGAGTTTTAATTAGAAACTGGGTTGGAGGGCACTGACACTGTGGGCAAACGCTCAGTGCAGCGCAGAAGTAATTAGGTCCACAAATCTCTGTTGTTAACAGACTCTTCAACACTTCTCATCCCCAGTGCTGCACAAAACAAGTGGATCCCGAGTGTGAAAGGGGCTGGAAAGCTTCATTTTCACTTCTGCAGGCAGATCAGTGATGAGGAGGGAAGGAGAACTGGGAGGATACAACATCGGGCAGACGGAGTATGGGTCCCCCCTCACCCTCCCTGCCCCACTCACCACATCATCCTCTGTGCCAAACACATTCGTTTGCTTCTCCAAAACTATGAGCTTATTTTGTTATGGGTCTGTCTCACGTTGTTCCCCCACTGCTTCACTTTATCACTACAAATTTCATCACTCTCATTCTTTACGCCAATTGTACCCACAGGCTTTGCTGACTGGTAGGAGGACAAAACCTGTATCTTCATTTCTTTTCTCTACATATTCAGCTTGCTCGGAAATCTGGCCCAAATGTGAGGTGACCACTCTGCACTAGATAAGCAAAACCACAGTAAGAAACCCAGAAGCTTCTCTTTGGCACCAATTATTTCCTGTCACTGTTTTGGGTTTTTTTTTTTTTAAAAACCCCCAGCTTTCCTAATATTTCCATCTCAGGGACTCTCACACTTTACCAAAGCAGCTGTGAGGGTCATTCTATTTACATTAAAACTTGAAATTGAGGGTGGCTATGAATATAAGGTATACACATTTTAAAACTGCCATAGAACTGAGAAATGATATAGTGCAAATGAAGTTATCAATTACCAGATGTCACGTTCTGCTCCTTTATTTGCTGTGAGCAAGCCAAACCCCCAAATTAGGACCTTTCATATACTCAGACAATTCTGCTCATTATATTCTGCCAGAATAAATCAGAAGCAAGTCCCCTGAAGATACGAGACAATACCAGTTTCCATGAGATCAAACATACAAGCAAGTGGCATTCTGGATTCACATGATTAAATTCTACATCTCCTCCAGTACTTTAGATAATTTTTCTCTTTATTTTACTAAAAAGTATACAAAATCTCAAAGATATTCTTCTTGGATTTAGCTACCAAAAGTTAAGTGCTGGCATCTGCAGGTAGGCATGAAAATTAGTGTCCTGCTCTCTGACTTCAGCTTGTGCTTCAGAAATAAGGATAAAAAAATCTGACTATTCAGCTAGGATCTGCTGAAACACATGGGAACTGTTTCTTTCATATCAGTAAGCCCTGACTCAGCTCCTGTTGGACCGAACTTCAGGTTTGGGAATAATAGAGGGTGACAGAAATTGTCACTGGAAGATTCAGGAAAAAAGCTGAACAGTCTGGTCATCCAATTCCCTGTCTCACCATCACAGAGACCCCAGTCTCACTCAACAAATTTAGTTCTTTCATATATGGGTCAAGGTTACTGGCAGAAATGTTTGCACTTGAAAGTTGCATCCAACCACCTATGAATATTATTTGTGTTCTGGATATTGCAAAAGAAAACATCCTCTCCCATAAAAAGTTAGTCAGTTACCAATTCCTCAATCTTCTGCACTTGCAATGATATGCACTGATAACCCATTCTTTAATAACTACTTCATATTGCACTAAAAAAAACCCCACCAACAAAGTAAGCTCCCAAGCTGTTTCCTGCCTATTGAGTAAAATCCCATAACACAACGCGATTTCTTCTTCTCCATACCCCACGAACGACTGGAAGCACAGCTTTAAATTAAATAGTGAACTGCCATTTAAATGTGCAGGAACTTTTAAAACATAAGAGGTGACTAGGTACTGTTTGTAAGTATCTATGAATAGAACTTATCTGGCAAGCCCAAGGAAGTTGTGGATGCCCCCTCCCTGGAAGTGTTCTCGGCCAGGCTGGATGAGGCTTTGAGCAACCTGGTCTAGTGGAAGGTGTCCCTGCTGATGGCAGGGGGTTGGGACTGGATGAGCTTTAAGGTCCCTTCCAACCCAAACCAGTCTATGATGATTCTATGATGAAACTGGAAGCTTGGTGTGCACGAGTAAGTGAAACCTCCCATTTGCAGTGTTCTGCCCTTTGGTTTTCAGTTAGTTATTTATTTTGTAAGCACATTCTGTTTCCTAGGCTAAGAGTGGGGATCCCATAAAAGAGGTAAGAAACTATCTATGTAAGAACTGACTGTAAAAATTGTTTCTCAGACTGTAGTGATACTCAAATAGGTGCTGAGTTGAGTTCATATGCAATTGCACGATACCATACATTGAGTAAGTGTTAGGCACAATGATCTTTGCACAGTGGTGACCTTGACCGCTGCTGTGACAGCTCTGTCCCTTGGTCACATATCGCAATCCTAATGCCTGTGCTCACCATCTTTAAATGCAAGTGTGGAAGCCAATAACTTCTGTAAACTATTGGGATGAGAACTGCTCACAAATCTCCTTCCCAACACAGCAACTACCACAATTAGGATGGAAAAGTTTAAAGAGAGATTGTTGCAACGTGCCACAGTGGTTGCTTACTGCTGCTCGGGGAGCACCACACTGCAGTCCATGGCCACCTTCACCTCGTCTTGGGGGTGTTTTCCCAGCAGGAAATATTCCTTCTTGATTCACTTGCAGACTACATTATTTGAATACTAGAAAAGCTGAGTTCATGCTATCAATTACATTTTCAAAGCCATTTATGTTATTTGAGAGAAGCGCTAAGCACATTAGGTGAAACCACAAAAGTGCTTTTTTGGCATTCTTTAACTTTGGAAGATATGGGTACACTAATTTAAGGTTGTTGTAACTGCCCTCAGACTGAATTTCATCCCAGGGAAAAATTATTATTATGTGTCTTTTTTTTATTTTATTTTAAAAGGCTTTTTAAAGAAGTTAAGATGACCTTCATCAGAAGTAATAGTCACTGTAAAACCATCTTTATACTAATAGCACACACAGTAGGGAGTAGAAAATAGAAATAGGAAATGTGGAGAATTCAGTCAGCCCTTTGCTCTGCTACTGACTTATTATTTGGCCTCAGGCAAGTCCAGGGAAGTTAGTGAAGAAGTTTCTCTGACTCAGTTGTCTGTGGGTGAGACTCTTAAACATCTTCTATGCATCCTCAGTTGACCTCTCTATAGAACCGAGATACTGAATACTCCTAGAAACTAATTGATTAATCTTTGCAAAACACTTTCTAATCCTGTGGCAAGACTACTTAATGCTCACTGCACACATTTAGTGATATATATGGATGTAGAGATATCGATATCTATATATATAGGCAGGATTTTTCTCTCTGATAAATAGTTCTGTATAAGTTATTGATGTTTTTTAATGGCTTATACACTTTTATTAACAAAAAGGAAAACATTTAAGCATACTTTTGTCTACAGGACCACTTTTAAGCTACATGGGGACAACATAAAAGACAACTATATCGTCTCTCAGTGGGTCAGTTCCACAACCACTTTAAACTGGCTTAATGCAGGCTGCCAACACACAAAAAAAAAGTCTTTTCATCCTTTCCTCTATCGTACTTCCCTGCATGCACCCTTGTGCTGGCAGTGATGCCTGCACATTTTGAAATCTCTTTTTATTTTTATCCTTCCCCTGGATGGTTTTTTTTTT
>NW_010307035.1:44740-79137 GCF_000700745.2 Antrostomus carolinensis | reverse complement strand
TATCAGTATTATTTTAATATCAGTATTATTTAAACTTTTATTTCAGTTATTGGATTGTTCTCATCCCCCCCTACCAGTCTCCTTACTCTCACCCCCCAATTCTCTCCCCTATCCACTTTTGGGGGGAGTGAGCGAGCAGCTGGGTTTGGCTGCCAGCCCAGTGCCAGTCCAGTGCTAGCCCAGTGCCACCACCACGATCACCTGGCACCTAAGCTCCATCACATGTGCAGATTGCAGCATGGATGCCCAGACAATTGCATATACTTGCAAGAGGCTATTCTATCAGCTCCTGGCCTTAAAAATTTCTGGCATTTTCTTCCTCCTTTCTGCCTGGTATCGCCCACAGCACAAGGACAGGACATGTTAAATCATGCTTGTACAAAAAGGGACCAGTAATTTATTTTCATAGAAGGAAAGAAGGGGAACAAGACAGAGTGAATGAACAGCATGGCTTCTGTACGAGGCAGGCACAAGAGTGACAGCAGCTACATGCATTCTCGGGACACTTGCTATTTTTTGCTGCAAAGCAGCAGCTCTGCAGATGCCGATGGATGTGACCAGAAAGCACATGGATTTCCTGCCCACCCACCCACTCCTGCCTACCCACTGACAGTGGCAGCATTCTCTCTGGGTCATGTGCAGGGAAACAAATCAAATGATGAGAGGCCCTCCCAGGATGAAAGATTTTTATCACCTCGGATTCAGCTGATAGGCTATAAAGTGCTTGTAGATCCTTTAAATCTGTATACATGAAGGTGAGTATCAGGGAAGTCAAACTGGAAAAACACCATCAAGAGCACAGATAACTCAAAGGTGATGAATTTAGCAGGAACTTTGCATATCAGAGTCTATGAAATAAAGACAGCCCAAAAAAAGATAAACACCACCAAAAGGAAATTGAGGCAAGAGGAGCAGCTGGGGAGAGGGAGCCTGGATTTCTCACTGAGCACTTGAAATGTTGGATCCTCAGGTAGATGCATTTCATTCAGAATAGACCTCCAGTCTCTACCAAAGGGAGGGATGTGAAGCATTATCTGATGCAAATGCAACTGTCCAGCTTTATGGAAGGCAGTAAGCACACAAAACGTCAACCTTTTGGCTCGCTCTTTCTCCTGCTTAACTAAGAGTTACACATATCAGATTAACAACCCGATTTATCCTTTAGTAACACAAGAGAGGCATTTTTTTTCCTCCTCAGTTATCATTCTGGTTCTGATTCCTCTTCCAGACTGCAGAGTCAGAGAGATAACTGTGAATATAATCATTTTATATCACATAAAGATGTATTTGTAACCAGAGGCAGGAAGCTTTTTAAGCCATACCATGGCAACCACCAGGATTAACTTCATTCAACTCTGGTTGCATATCAAATGCACATAATATCAGTGACTCTCGTGGACCTAATTGTGTACAGAGTTTTAACAAGGCCTCTGACTTTATACCTACCATCCATCACGGGTACAAGTGACATCACTGAAGTGCTTGATTTCCTCCCCTTGGTCTCTCCAAGGCTGAGGAGGGCAGATGATCTGCTTCATTTGACAATTTTTGGGCTCTGTGCCTGGAGGCAGATTATAATCCACAAAAGGTCCTTCACTCCACACTTCACTTCTCTTTTAAGCAAGAGAGGGTGAAGTCAGTTGACTGGAACAACCAGAGAGGGCTGACCCTGGTGGGGATAGGTACAGCTGAGGCTCTGATGCTCTTTTCTGGGTGTGAATGCTATCTCCTGCCCCATGCTGCTGTGGCACTTAAGTCACTTCAAACCCTCCCAGGGGCACAGGACAGGGAGCAGTCCAGGTAATGGCTACACGTTTCTCCCCAGGTGTGAAATGCTGCAGAAGTCTGTAGGCAGAGAACTGGCCTCAAGAGGGACATAATTAACCTCAGAATCACAGAATTGTCTTGATTGGAACAGACCTTTAAGATCACCAAGTCCAGTCGCTAACCTCACACTGACAGGTCCCCTAAACCACGACCAAGCCATGTCCCTCAACACTGTGTCTACACAACTCTTCAATCCCTCCAGGGATGGGGACTCCACCACTGCCCTGGGCAACCCCTTCCAATGCCTCAGAACCCTTTCAGCAAAGAAATTCTTCCTCACATCCCATCTCAACTGCCCTGGCCACAACTGGAGCCCATTTCCTCTTGTCCTGTCACTTGTTCCTTGGTTGAACAGACCCACCCCCACCTCTCTCCACCCTCCTCCAAGGGACTTGGACAGAGCCAGAAGGTCTCCCCTCAGCCTCCTTTTCTCCAGGCTCAACACCCCCAGTTCCCTCAGCCACAAGGGAACTCAGCACACTTGTGCTCCAGACCCTTCCCCAGCTGCCCCAGACCTCTTCCCAGCTAGGCTTGGTGGCACCAAGCAGCAGGGTATGAAGACATTGTTGGACCCAAAAGAACACTTTGTTTCTTGCAGTAACAAGGCAGCACAAAAAGTCAGAAACAGCAATGTGAATATCTTAGTTCAGACAACTAATTTAAAACTGCGATTTTCGGGCCAGGAGCGACTCATTAGCTGCAGCCTAAAGCTTTCCCAGTAAATCTTAGGAACAATTGAATGATTTCATATTATAAAAAGCTTGTTATAATAAATGGACATTTTAAGTGCCAGGAAAATTTAAAGAACGGTACCTTGCAGCAAAATCTTGTAAGGAGACGCACGCACTTCCAATTATGTGCTGTCTTGACCGCTTCTGCATGTGTTCGGTTGCTTAGCACCATTGTGTACGCTCACATTCTCAGCAGGAGAGTTCATCAGTCTCAGCAGAACCATTTCCCTGATTAGGAAAAATAAGGGTTAGAAAAGTACAGAGAAATGTTTTTCAGGATATTTTAAAGGTGATAAAATGCTGGGGAATGCCACAATCCAGAGAGCTGTGGCTGCTGGTGCCGTGTGGCCGTTCATAGTTGGCACAGAGACAGTGAGGGGTCCTCTTGGAGCCAGCACAAGAGCTTTGGAGTTCTTTTTGGTGGCATCTTTTTTAATATATATATATAAAGCTGAAGAAATATGAAAACTTTTTATCAATGTAATCTGTCTCCTTCAGTTCAGAGCCGAGTACAGCCACAGAAATATATCAAGAACACACACAATTTAGTATGTTTAATTAGTGCTCTTCATGTTGTTAAGAAGATTGGACCATCTCTATTACCCTGCCTGTCCAAGATTGTTATTACATTTGGTCATTTGGAATTGTGGGCCTTTTGTAGGACTGTAAAGAGACAACCAGGTCTTTCTCTTGCATTTCCCCATTACTGAATAATTTCAGGGCTTTGTGCAATACATTGTCTCCAAACGGGAGTTCTTGAACAACAAGGAAGTTGAAAGGAAGATCCTGACCTTACGCTTTGTTCAGTCAAGGAGCTAAAGGAGCAGGTGACATGTATTCAATTATATTTAAGAAGTTATATGTAGTTCTCTTGTCCATGATTAAAAATGATACTGTAGAAGTAGAGACAATGCAAAGAAGGGCAAGAAAATGACACTATGGAAGGATTATAGGCTAACACGTAAGAGAGGGAGTGATTGAGGAAACAAAATTAATTCTCTCTGCAGAAAGAAGGACTCGGGGGAATGTGAACACCATCTATAAATACTTCCAAGGAGATAATACAAATGAAAAAAAGGGGATTATTAACATTATCACAAGATGGCTGCAAAAGAAGCGATGTCCTAAATGTAAGACAGGAAAAGTCTGTAACAGCAGAGATAATAAATAATTAGGAATAGGCAATCTTTATGGATTTACAAACCTTTCTGGGTGATATCTCCAGTACACAGGGTATCACAAAACTAACTTAAGCATGTCCACATCCCATACCTCCTTCTGTTGGTATAAATGCTATTTCACCAAGGAGACCTAGATTTAAAAATCTCTTTCTAGCTACAGGGTAGCCTGTGGCTCCTGCAGGGACTGGAAGGGCAATGACCTGAACCAGGATGACACAGGTGCCCTGTAGTTAAAGTTGCTGAAATACTTGTATGACCAATGTTCTCCTGGCCCTCCACACCCCAGCTGAGGGACGACCTGCAGCACGGGGTGGCTTTTCCAGGAAGGAGTCAATTCACCTCAAAGCCTGGCACCCAGCCAGGAGAGTTCCTGTAAATGCAGGACCCCATCCAAATCCGTGCTCTCCAAAGCCTCAGCTGCTCACCTGACTCTGGCCACCTCCTCATTTCCAGTTATTTCAGCAATACCTCCCTCCCTTGCTCCCCCATTCCTGCCTCCATCAGCTCAAATTACCTGTCAGTTGCTCTACAAACGAGGGGGCAGATATTCCTTTACAGCTTCTTTTAAAACATTGCATTTATTTCCATTTCCTCCTAAAAATTAGGCAATTCCTGGTAACCTTTCTTTTAAACGTGTTTCAAGGGAGCCAGTGCTCTCTTTGTACTGAGCCTCCCAGATTGACTGGTGACTTCCCCTCCAGGCTGACCAGCAGAACTGCCTACGAGCAACCAGAATTGGTGTCATGACATTCTGCTTTCATAGCTGTACTTTCCCCACTGTTAATTGAGCCTGACAGGGCACATCTAATCCCTTCTTGAAGTCTGGGAAAAAACTCCCCCTGACTTCAGTGGGAGCTGCAGCCAAGGAGTGGCCTTGACAGCCGAGTCCAAGGGCATTTATCCACAGTCTTAGCTGAATCAAAATCTCATTTCTTAAAAAGGCAAAAAAAAACCCAACCAAAACCCTGATTTGGGCACTTTGAGGATGAGAGTGTGCGTTTGTAGTACAAATATGTTAAAAACTTAAATACCTACTGTGAGTAAACAAATTTACAGTAGCATGATGGAGGATGTTCCTATTAAATTGCTGATTTTAAGGCGATTCTAAAATCTTTAACTCGGAGAAAGCTGCATCAATGCTTTGTGTCCAGTATGAATTATCTGTTCCAAGAACTACCAGCCTTAAATTTTTCTAGCATTTTTTTTTAATAGCATAAACAGAGAAGTTCTCACTTCTTACATGTCACTAACTCCAGTTGGTAAGAGCAGTAAAATAGAATTAGAATAATTATTCTGTTCTATTAGAGGCCTTCTATCTCTTAGTGATGCTATACCTCCAGACTACAAAGACTTTCCCAGGTCTCTCAGATGTCTGTGTTTCAGTACTGACTCCCAGTCCCTCATCAACCAGCTCGCAAATGCCAAATCATTTCTCCTAAGTCATGCCTTTTCTTTCCTAAAGGTTTGTTTGGTTTTAAACAGTGGCTTTTGCAACCTATTTCAGTCTGCAGCGCTGCACGCCTGTAAGGACATCTGAAGGAGCCAGGAAGGGCTCAGGCAGTGTGATGAAAGCAGCACGGTGCTCTGCACATGCTGGGCTTGGTCCTTCTCAAGCTGAGAAGGGAAACGGTGCAGATCCTCAAAGGTGGAGACAGCTCTGCCAGGAACTCCTCCAGCCAAAAGCTCATGTTCCTGCAAACTGCATCCCTGTAAGGAGCAGGAAGCTAGCCTAAAGACCACAGGCTTGGCCTTCAGGCACATCAGTGCCACCTTATCTCACTTGGGACACCCAGGGCTTGATTGCTGGTCGGAGTGCAAAGCTCCAGGATGCTCATGTTCCATTGGTGCTGAAATACACTTAAATAGTGAGAGTTCAAATAGGCTGAAATATTGGGAGTTCATTTTTGGAAATGACATTAAGCCTTACCCTTACATGCTTTGTCTTTGCAAAGTTCTTATCACAAACCCGAAAGGAAAAGAATATTTGGAGACTTTAAATGCTATCTTACAGTGCAAAGAGATTCCCATAGTGTCAAGAGAAAGCAGGACTGCTTGTGTTTATGCCTTGAGCACACTGCACGCGTCCCGTAATGTGTTTTCATTGTTAATTGCTATCATTATTTGAAATATTTTTTGCTTAAGACAACAACATAATTGCAGGAATCTTGGAACTGAGGAAAAAAAATCTGCTTGTGCATCAGGCAAGCTGGTGGTGTAGTACTTCTAGTAGTAACTCGGTGTCAGTCAAGTCATCCACTGCTACTTTTACTAACAGTCTCTTTATCAACACTTTTGAGTGCTGGAACATCTCTGCTGTGTCCCTTCAGGGACTCAAACCTTTTCTTCATAATAAGAGAAATAAATAGCACAGACAGGAAGATGAAACTGCTTCATGAGAATGAGGATGAACTTGAACTCCTGGTTTTTTGTCCTCTGGTCCCCAGATTTTTGTTGCTTTGTTTCTGTTAAATGTTTCTACTGTGCTGTTGGGAGTGAGAGTGCTTACAGATTTTATTTCTTTTAAATAAAGCTTTTTAAAGAGTATCCTACATCCTCATCACATACTCAATAATAATAATAATGCCTTGACTAGTAACTGTGCTGAGGGAGGAAAGGCTGCCAAAGGCAGATGTTAAAAAATAGCAGTATAATTTAAAGATGTTTAAAAAATGTCTCCTGGTTCCCAAGTTACTGTCTCTGCTTTTTGTCTTTTTCACTTGCATAAATGAGTTGATGTTAAATCCTTAGGAAGCAAAGCGTGTATGAAATAGCAAGTATCAGTAGTAACACTGATTTATTTGATAGCTAAGGTATTAAATATATTATTAAATAATAATACGTTGCCCTGAAGGAATGTTTATAATTCTGAAGGACACTAGAGTATGTTGCCAATATGATATATAAGAAATACACGTTGGTGACATATGACGCAAAGAGGTGATGATAGGCACTGGTTTGAAATGGTTGTAATACAAACGTGCGGCACTTCCTGCTGTTGTTGTTTCACTACAACTATTAGGAAAAGACTATTTCAGGAATATTTCAGATAATTTTAAGTAATTATATGAGAATTTTTCTAACCCATCGAGTAAAGCCAGATGTCTCAGTAATTTTGACTCAAACAGCACAGGGCTCAGCATGGCTCACAACATCCCTTCTCAAATTCCTTTTTTAACTCTACGGGTGTCATGACATTTCATTTCTTATTTCTTCCCATTCCAGAGTTCAAAAGCAAATGCTAGCAAGTTCCAATTCTCCCCTTTCAAAAAGGATAAAAACCCTGCTTTCTGGGCCACCAAGGCAGCAAGACAATGGGCTTCAAAGTCCCACCGTCGTTATGGCCAGGAAACCCATCGCCAGCCCTGGGCTCCGTCGGATGCCTCGGGTAATTGTTCCCCTCTGAGGGAAGAGGCAAGACATAATTTCTGTCAGAGATTTAAAAAGAGATGGAGGATGTGATGACTAAAGTGACCGTTAATTCTCAGGGTCTGCTAGTTTCCCTTGCTCAGAAAGGAGGTTCAGTGCTTTCAGCAGTGTGCCAGACCCCAATCATTACGCTGCCCTGACACAGTGACTCTAGAATGAGTATCTTGCTGTAATGACATGCACAGCCACATCAAATCCACAGTGGCTGCACTTCTGGCAGCTAATGTCAAAGTACAGTCAGGCAAGAAGAATACGTGCTCGCAGGGCGGGTGTCACCTCAGCCTCTGAAGAGCAGATTTGAGATTCTCCAGTCCCATTTATCAAAGGACGCTAGTCGCAGGTTACCAGCACCACACAGGCAGCAGCAATCTCTACTCCATTTACTTATCCAGCTGAATCCTGCTTAAAATCAGTATTATGTAGCAGATTTAATATTACCTGAACACAAATGGGCTGCAAAGCGATTTGCCAGCACTGCTTTCCGGGTGGCAGTAATGCCCATTAAGTGCAATGTTGTGAAAATTTGCATCCGTTTCATTGATAACAATGTGCTTTTTAGACAGTAAATTTCTGCAGTAGTTAATTACTACCCCTCTGAGGTGGTTAATAAAGGTAATCAAATGGGCTTTTCCAGCGTGGTACCATCCCAGGAATGCAATAGCCACTCAGAACCTGACCGCCTGCTGCGTACTGACGCTTAATTAAGTATTCCTCAAGTGTTTAGCATTTACCAGCTTGTGGTACCTAAATTCTATCTGATCCATCTTTTAATGCTCATCACTCCTTAAAAGAAAAAACAAAAAAAACCAAAAAAAACCCCAAAAAAACAAACAAAAAACAACAACAACAAAAAAAGGCAAAAAATACAGCCCCTTAAGAAGACAGTGCTAGGTGGAGAATAAGACTCAGCCTTGACCAAAACAGGAGCACCACGTGTTGGGATTCTCCAAGTGGGAGACTTCGAAATAGCCATCAACAAAAAAATATCTGACAGCAAAATTCTAGAGGCATAAATAACACCGTGCCAGTTAATGAAGGGAAGTGACTTTTCAAAGACCAATACAAAGGTCTGTAAAGTTATAAAAAACCCTGCACGTTTCCTGATCAGCATGTGAAGCCTGTTTCCATAGGCATGTTTACCCACAGTTTGCTGTTGAAGGCTCCCAGTTGTGGCATTCTGGAGCTGTAAGCCGTATTTATGTGCAGTTCTGCTAATCCCTGGTCCCAGGGCTGCCTGAAGTCTGTAGAAACACTTTGTCTCTGTAGACAAGTCCTTGTAAATCTCTCCTTGTTGAAGGATTTAGTTCACTGATTGTCAGCCATGAGATACTTCATAAAACAATGCACAGAAGAATAGAGCCTTCTGCCTCTGCCTTTTACTGGCTAGGTTGTTAACTAGATAACCTTTTAATGACTGTCTTCCATTTTAACTTGACTCCAGAGAAAAAGGAGAAAAAAAAAGAAAAGCTCCTTCCTTAATTCTATGCATTTTTCACATGGTGTCTGCTGCAGCAAATTAGTCAAGATTGATTGAGGCCAGTTTGGTTGGTTTGTTTCTTAATTCTGAAATACTGTCTTCTGTGATAGAAACCAACATGTAACTCCCAGAGGAAACCGGGTGAGTTTGGGAATTGTCAGCCTCATAGCTCCAGTACCCAGCAATTTCTGGTTTATTAAAACACCTTCACTCCTTAACCTCAGCAGGTCCACTTCAGAGAAAGAAATGTATGCCAGGAAAATTCAACTCCCGGTGCCGAGGTAGTAATCGAGCAGTTTCTTTGGCAGAAATTAGAGGCAGTTGTTGCTAAAGAAGAGGCTGGAAGCCCTGAAATAGTTAGAACAAGTCCAGAGGAGGCCACCAGGATGATCCGAGGGCTGGAGCAGCTCTGCTGTGAGGACAGGCTGAGAGAGTTGGGACTGTTCAGCCTGGAGAAGAGAAGGCTTAGGGGAGATCTTATAGCGGCCTCCCAGTACCTGAAGGGGACCTACAAGAAAGCTGGGGAAGGACTTTTCATAAGGGCAATTAATGACAAAACAAGGGGAAATGGGTTTAAGCTGAAAGAGGGGAGGTTTAGATGAGATATTAGGAAGAAGTTCTTCACTGTGAGGGTGGTCAGACACTGGAACAGGTTGCCCAAGGAAGCTGTAGATGCCCCTTCCCTGGAAGTGTTTAAGGCCAGGCTGGATGAGGCTTTGAGCAACCTGGTCTAGTGGAAGGTGTCCCTGCTGATGGCAGGGGGGTTGGGACTGGATGAGCTTTAAGGTCCCTTCCAATCCAAACCATTCTGTGATTCTATGATTCTATGTTGTGTGAGCAGGGCACTCAGCATTGCTACCTTGACCCAGAGGCTGTAACGGAGGCCAGCGAGGTCCCGGCTTTCCCTGGTGCTCCTGTGCATCAGACCGTGTGTGCATGGCTTGAAGGAACATCACACATTTTAATATCGCTCTTGATCTTTCCAAACAACTGGAAACTTGAACTGCAGCACTGGACGTTGTCACTTAGGCCCATCTCCAGCAGAAATGCAACACAAGACCCATTAAGGGGAGTGCCTCCCTAACGACTGAACACTGCTGATTACGGTGGATATGCAGGCAGCGCGTACCACAATCAACATTACATATTCACTCGGCGTAGGTGATCAGACCAACTGGATGGTGATCATTCCCCTGAAGGAGTGAATGATTCATATGGGCTAATATGGATTAATTTATATGTAAATCACCTGGTAATACTGCAGCTTCTGCTTGAAAATCTCTCTGCATTCACTAAAAGCACTTTTTTGGTGACTACAGGAAGGTTTATATGACAAGACTGTGTCACCTCTGTTTTACAAACTTACCACACAAGTCCAGAGGTTCTCTTTCTCTAATTCACGAGAGCAGTGATTTTCACACAGCATCTAATCCCAGCCCCTTGTCTGGCCTTCCTGCTTGATGAATGCTTCCCTGTGAAGACAAGAATCAGCAATCAGTCAGCAACACACGTTCTTTTGGCACTTGTTGAGACTAAGTTGTTGTTTCGGGACACGCTGATGATTTTTAGCACATAATTCACACACACAGTCAGGCATCAAGGTGACATGGTGGCTTTTGGTTCTCAGACTCAACAACCTCAGTTTCGTCAGAAATCTTTTACGATAAATCTTTTTACTGCTTCCACTGATCACGAGAGACAGTTCTTTTGCATGAGAAAATAATCAATTGTTTAGTTCAAACTGTCAGGTATTTTAGGTGTGAATGCTGGACTAGTACCTGTGATGATAATATTAGTGATATTTTTGCTTTAAAAAACTTGTTTATTGGATGATCCTGGATAGGTGATGAAAGGATCCTCAATTCCATCAAAATGAATATGACCTAAGTGGAATTTATTCACAGGCATATCATATTCTTTTTTTTTCTCTTCTTTTTTTTTTAATTTATTATTCACAAACTTCTAGCTCTTGAGGGAAATAAAACCTTTGCTTCTTGCACCATTTCTGAGAGTGAATTTCTAACAGTATTAAATATGCCTTGCAACAATAGTCGATTTTCAACTGTGTTAAGTTTATATGAGTATATCAGGGTTTTTTCCAGTTTATTTTTAGTGCCTTACAAAGTACAAAGACTTTTCAGACTGTTATAAATTGAAATTATTTGGCTGAGTCCAATGTGCTCTTAATGTCACAATTCCACTTTGCCAGAATGCATTATTGATAGTGAATCATGTGAAGATATTCTTTCAAGCATCACATTGAAATATTTCCTTAAAAATTCTTAGTTTCAATATTTATTTGAGATCACTGGACAAAATCACTGCTCAGGAGTCGCCTCTACTCCCCAGACAAATCTCCAGTGGCTATCAGGATCGCTATGTAGATATTATTTGGCACAATTAAGAGGTTGCTGGATGTAGTAGTCCACATTCAAAGTCCTGCCGGTCTCCAGTGGTTGTCTTCTGCTAATCCCTACCAGCTGCTGAACACTGCAACCTTTGCTTAAAGACCATTGATCTTCCAGTACTTAGGCAGACAGTCATGACAGAGCAGAGACAAGAATCTAAAATTTACCTTCAAGTTTAGGAAGAAAATACACTAATGATAGCACCTATCACAGCCCTGGTAGACACATCTCTACCCACTCTAACCTCAGGCACCTGACAAAGGTCCCTAGACTGGAAGCACAAATGCCTTAAGCTTCCCTTTAGCCAACAAAAATAAATAATGCATCTCCAGTGGTGACAGATGGACAGCATTTCCCTTTTCCTTGACTACACAAGGTGCCTACAGCAGGTATATAGAATCATAGAATCACAGACTGGTCTGGGTTGGAAGGGACCTCAAAGCTCATCCAGTTCCAACCCCCCTGCCAGCAGCAGGGACACCTTCCACTAGACCAGGTTGCTCAAAGCCTCATCCAGCCTGGCCTTAAACACTTCCAGGGAGGGGGCATCCACAACCTCCTTGGGCAACCTGTTCCAGTGTCTCACCACCCTCACAATGAAGAACTTCTTCCTAATACCTAATCTAAACCTCCCCTCTTTCAGTTTAAACCCATTTCCCCTTGTTTTGTCATCAACTGCCCTTATGAAAAGTCCTTCCCCAGCTTTCTTGTAGGTCCTCTTCAGGTACTGGGAGGCCACTATAAGATCTCCCTGGAGCCTTCTCTTCTCCAGGCTGAACAGTCCCAACTCTCTCAGCCTGTCCTCAGCTCCAGCCCTCGCATCATCCTGGTGGCCCTAACTTATGGCACATACGCTGTTTAAGCAAGGTGGGATCAACCACAGCTGCTGTCCTTCCATCCTTCCTCAACATGATGAAGAGGGATGAGCTACTTTTAAAGAGACTGTTGGAGAGAACAGATGACACTTCCCTGTGTCACGAAACGCGCGACTGGAGGGCAGTTTCCCGCTCACGTCAGTACAGCCAGGGTGCTGCTGGCACACCCCTGACCGCAGGGTAACGACGATCAGCGCCATCAGAGCTCTAATCAGCTTCTCCTTCCACTGGGCAGTGAGGTGGCACGAGAACTGTGTGATTAGAGCCGGGGCTTGGCCACTGCTTTGGGATGGAGCTTCTGGGGAAAGCGGGTAAAATACAGTCTGTAGTGCCGCCTGCTCACACCAGCGGGATGGCAGCTTTCAGCATTTCCAGTGCTTCCTCATCTCATCCTCTCTGCTTCTCTTATCAAAAAAGTCCAGGGTAGTTTACTGATAAGCAAAAGTTCACGTGTTTGGTGCAGGTGCTAGCTTCAGCTAAATGCCAGTCTATGCCAAGAACACAGGTATCCCAAATCTGATTAGATGCATAAGCGTCTCTGAGGACTAATTACCAGAATTTCTTGTGCTGGATTTGGCAGAGACACTCTCTGACTAGAATAACCAAAAAAATCTCTTTCTTGCTAATAGTTTAACATCTCTGGAGTAATGTGCTTCTTTCCTTGCCCCCCCATCTCCATTTCTAAATCCTTTCAGCCTTACAGTGTCATTCCTTCAATGTTAAAAATGGATGGTCCTTCTGGCCAAGCTCGTTCTTACAATTTAGAGAGGAAAAGAAGCCGTACTCCCATATTTTTTGCTGCTTCTTTTTGCCTACCTGTGAATTATTTCCTTCTGCCTTAGTAACTGAGAAACTAAATCTCAGGGTGTAGCAAAGACGACGGTTCTCTGCAGTGCTTCCCTGCAAGGACAGCAAGACAGGAGGACCTGGCCTGTTTCTTTAGCTTGTCATAGCCCTGGAAAGCCAAAACGTCTGGTGCTTCTCCTGAGAAGTGGGGAGCTGGTGTGGGACGTGGGCCAGGCTGAGAGCACTGCCCATGCTGCCCCAAAGCCACTGGGGAGAAGGACCTCCTCAGCTCTCCTCAGGGCTCTCCATCCCCAGCTCTATCCACCCCCAGCTTCTCAGGCTGAGGGCAAGAGAAACCAGTTGTGCTTATGTCTGTGAGCCTGAAGTGTCCCCTGAGTAGACCTATTGCATGACAGAAAACCCACAAAGTTTGCAAGATCCATTTTCTGAGCCCATCTCCACACAAACTTCTGCCTGTCCCTGTAAAACATCGATCCACACACAACATAAAGAAATCTCGCACGAAGTTTGTCTCTGCAGTGCTGACACACGTGCAGTAAGTTGCTATCCATTCTTATTTTCCCCTATAAGCCCTTCATTTCCAAGTTTAGGACTTTAAAATACAACTTCCGAGCAGCTCTACTGCAGAGCAGTTAATATTGGACTTTTCTGGCATTTAATTTAATGCCACCAAGTCCTTCCCATTTCTCCACGTTCACCTCTCTTGCGCACACCGAGTGCCTCTCTCTCTCTCTCCCTCACTTTGGTCTTACAGCTTTTGAAATACACACCATTAAATGGATACTGTCATGGGATTTACTCCTTGCAGTTTGTCCTTGAGGCTTGTAGAAATGAAATTTTCGGTTTTATAGCCAGCAGAGTTTGGTGGGCCTTCTGTGTATCCTGCGCTCCCCTCATTTTTCAGGAGGAGAGGGGCACGTGAAGGCTCTGTATATTTTTTTTTCCTTTTTGGATTATTAGAAGTCCACAGAGAAGCTAAGCCACTCTAAACTTCAAAGGGTCTTACATTAATGAATAAGACACAGCACATGAATAATGTAGGCTACATGGAGCAGAAATAAGGACCAGTGACACCACTGTAAACCATCTGCCAACAGCAGCGTAATAAAATGAGGCAGAAGCGAAAGGACTTCTGTGTTTTGTGTCTGATTAAACTGGCTTATGGAAAGAGAGATAAAAAATATAATGAAGTCATAACTTTGTAATGCACGGCGACAAGAAGGAGCTATGCCTCTTGCAAGAAGGCCAAATGATGTGCTTTTCTAAAGTGGGAAGGCCTTTTGGAAGACTTTGTTTCTCAGCACTCAACACAGACATGCAGAAGTGCAGGGTACTGTCCCAGTAAAAAGCCTTTTAAAGGTCTAACTAACCCTGTAAATACAGATGTGTGCAAAGTCACTAGATCAACACCTCCTATTATCAGCCACAAGGTTGGACAAATTACTTTCGCTTTTAGGGAACGCATCCCTGACAGCTCCTGCTGCAGCTCTCATTTCCAGGACCTTACCCTCAGCAGCATAGATATTGACATTCTATGACCATCAAAACCATGTACCTTTGTAGTTAAAAAATAAAATCTACTCTTCTAAGGAGTCACAGAAGGCAGAATGTATTTAAAAACTGCCTGGTTTTAGTGGTAGGAGTTTTTGCTATGCATATCAATGCATACTTTACATGCATATACCCCACTATACATTTTATGAAACAGTGTACTAGCTTCAGTGCACATTTGTCTTTGGTTTTCTTCTTCCTCCTTCTCACAGGCTAAAGCACACAGTTCAGCGTACGCTGAAAATCCAGGTCGATAGCATTTGTTTATTTACAACTTGGCGCCTTCTGATGCTTTTTTATCTTTGACCCCAGGCCCTGTAAATTTGCAGGGCATCACTTCACCCCTTTGATATGTGTCTTCATCTACCGCAGCATCAAAGAGAAGTTGGCTGTGTGGGCAGGGGAGACAATAAGCTCTCTATTTTGGCAAAGGCCTCTCCTGCACTCCCAGGGAAGCCTGCAATATATTCCGAGCCCTGTGGATGTCACAAGCTAAGCAACTCTGACAAATAAAACATAGAAGTCTGACGTGAATTTTATTAAGCCACCAGTAATGTTCATCTCTCTGCATTGTGGAAACCCACAGAAATACAGAATAGCTCCTGTCTGTCTGCTGAGGAATAACTAATAAGCCTGAAAGAGAGAGGAAGAGGAGGACAGGCTAGACTAAAGCTGTCTCTTCAAGGTCCTCTTCTGTGCCTGAGTGTCAATGTGAAGGTGTGCTCAGACAAAATAGTCCTGCTTGCAAGCAGCAAATTTGACCTCTAAGAGGTTAAAATGGAAGAGGGGAGATGGAGATGGAGATGAGATGTGAGGAAGCAATTCTTTGGTGTGAGGGTGGTGAGACACTGGCCCAGGTTGCCCAGAGAAGCTGTGGCTGCTCCTCCCTGGAAGTGTTCTCGGCCAGGTTGGATGAGGCTTTGAGCAACCTGGTCTAGTGGAAGGTGTCCCTGCTGATGGCAGGGGGGTTGGAACTGGAAGAGCTTTGAGGTCCCTTCCAACCCAAACCAGTCTGGGATTCCATGAAAAGCATCTCTTCCTGGAAATTGCTCCAATTGTCTACTTCTGTGCCACGCACTTGAGAAGACTGTGCACCAAAGCTGTGTGTCACTGAGCTCATTACCCATGCAGTCACAGCGCATATGGTCAGGCAGATCCTGCCTCTGCTTCCAACTTCCAGGACTTCAGCCTGGTGGCAGCTCCCTGCTTTCTGCCACCAAGTTTGATTTAGCAATCTGGACACATTAATTCAATGTGATGGCACAGAAAAGACCTAATTTTGATTCAACATCACTGCTTGTCCCCTCACTTGCAGGGAGGAGCTGAGCCCAGAAATGCCTCTAACCACAGCGCTGCTGTCGAGTTTGTTCTCACCCTTCCCTCTCTTCCTGCCTCCTTCTCCCCTCTCCTTACACCCCTGAAAAATAAAAAAAGAAAATACCTGGAGGAAGAAAAATAAAACCAAGTGATTGATTTTTGGGTGATTGAAAACTGTCTTCCTATTCAGATCTACCATTAAAAATAAATAAATACAAATAAATAACTAAAGCTCACCACTAGCTAATAAGGCTGCTGCAGGAGCTGCTTGATAAACATGCAGTTCCTCTACGCAGTGTGACAAATCTTCCAGGAACTGATGCTGCTTTTCTAAGCACTGTATAAAAAGTTGCTTTATCTGCTTTATAATGTACCTAGATTTAACCTCTCCTTTGTAACAAACAAAATTAAACGGAGTAAATCTGCCTCGGGATATGAGCCTGTTATTAATACAGGTCTTCTCACTGTAAGTTAAAATACTATTGTGTTCCTGGACACAGTCAGTTCCGTTTGCATTATGGAAAGCTAATGCATTAACTTGGCCATAACAACACTGGCCCTTCTGAAATGCCTGTGGTGGGTGGTGAGTGCCGCGGGCTCTACGCGCAGCCTCGGCGCCTCGCTCACACGCCCTTGCTCTCTGCAAGGGTGACTAATACAAATAGTCCCATGTTCAGTAGCTCCTTTTGCAAGACTCACAAAGAGTAATAAACCCATGGTGAATTTATCATTTTACAGACACCTTCCTATGCAGAAATCCATCGCTTGGTGGTTTGGTTTTTTGTTTTGGTTTGGTTTTTTTTCTCCTTATGGCTTTCTTCCTTTTAAGGTGGCATTCGGGGTTGTCTGTTAAAAACACCTTCACTGCTTTGCTGTAAAAAAATTACAGATCTCAGAAACCTCTTTAAATATGATTCTCTGCGCTTCACAAGCTCAGCTTTCAGTCTACAGAAAGGTTTAAGATAATTCAGCAGGTCTGTTCCAAGCTGTGATTATCCAGGAAACTAGAAATGAGACACATTTACTGTCTAATGTTCACTGCATCTCATCTGTTCAGATTCACTACTTCACTGCCTGTTGAGTTCTTCTGTTTCAACATGTGCCCTTGAGAGCCTTGGAATGAATGGAAAACATTAGCGCAGCAGGGCATGCTGATGTGCAGCTACTGAAAGGGTATTAATGGCCTCGCCTGTACGTCTCCATACAAAGTTCTCGCTGACCTAAACAACTCACTTGACTCTCTAGATGTCAGGGTAAAGGGATGCGGAATAAAAGACCACGTGTCTCAGAAATTTGTCTGAGCTGTAATGCTCAAACTGGTTTTAAAGGCTACAAAGTCTGGCTGTGTGAAAATCACACCAAAAAAATAATTTAAAAAAAAAGTCATCTGGTTTTACTGCAGTCCCCTTGTCCTACAGGAACAGCTCAGGCCACCTGCCCCCAGAATTTCCCCCTCCACAGGCAGAATTGCCCCTTTTACCTGCAGCTGCGCAAAAAGGGCAGCAGCAGTGTTTACACCGCTATAGCCCGAGTCACCAAGCCACAACTTCTGGGTTTTCTGCTAATACTAGGGCAGGTTTGGGACAAAGTGCTGTTATAGCTCTTATATTTCTAACTGCAGCAGTAAGTCTGTGTTACCTCTGTACCCCAGAGAGGCACAAGAGCTCACTTACACGAGCACCACGAGCACCAGGAACAGTGTTCCTGCAGCAACACGGTGCTTCCAGAGAGACGTGACAAGCTCCACTAGTTTGTTCAAGGGTTGCCTGTTACTTTGATGGCTTCGTTGAGCTTTGTCTTGCCAATTCATAATTAGCAGCTACTCTTCCTTCGTTTTCCTGATGTTGCTTACCCAGGAGGTGGCTTTAATCCCTTAACATAGTTACATTTTTCACTTGCTTTTCCAAAGAAGCCCCATTAAATTCAGCTGTAAAAAATACACCTATAATTAAAAATTATTCTCGTCTCCTCCTCAGCTCGATAGAAGGGGATTTTTTTTCCTCTCCTATCTGTTAAAGAACAATCTGGCTCCTAGATTTTATAGGTGCCACTATGGCAAGCGTTAGGCCCAGACATACCTCTTCTCCATTTATTGCCTCAGCTTCTTTGCTTACAATATTCAAGCGCTTGCTCAGCACATTTAGGGATTGCAGACTATAGTAAAAGGAGGTAAATTAAAATATACCATGGCATCTAGAAACTGTATTCTAAACAGCCTCTACAGGTCAATTCAGACTGTCCAGCTTCATCTCTCAAACTGCTGCTTCAGGCAAAGGCGAGCTCTGTAGAAAGCCTACATTGACATGACTCCTAGCTTTGGATGCCTCATCACCAGGATCAACCCAGAAGTACGCCCGATGGTCTGCCTTCCCAGGTCATTCATCACTGTCACAAACAACTGCCCATTTGTGGGAGCCGTTCCCAATGGTCCCCTCAGATCATCCACAAACCAGACCCAGCTACCACCATAGGATTGTTCCTCACGCCAAGTAGAGACCACGTTATCTGAAGCACGTTTTCTGTTTTCTGTGCTCTTTGCACTTCCCCACTAACCCTTCCCATCAGTGCCACTTCCCAGTGATGCTTTTCACCACAGCCCTCCAGCTGCTCTACCCTCCACCAACTCTGTCACAGTCTTTGCACCCATCTGTCCTGACCCCACTGTCCCTTTCTTTGAACTATATCAAATATAACCATTTCCCAGATTTAGGATTAGGACTGAATTTCAATCATCCCAGTTATCAGTTTTGTCTCCATAACTACAGTTACCAAAAGCCCTGTTGTCTTTTGTGAGTGTCACCTTCTGATGTTAGAGTTGGATCTGAGATAATGACTGAAAAAATAGATGATGGGCTGCCTTTCCTTTCCTTTCCTTTCCCTTTCCCTTTCCTTTCCTTTCCTTTCCTTTCCTTTCCTTTCCTTTCCTTTCCTTTCCTTTCCTTTCCTTTCCTTTCCTTTCCTTTCCTTTCCTTTCCTTTCCTTTCCTTTCCTTTCCTTTCCTTTCCTTTCCTTTCCTTTCCTTTCCTTTCCTTTCCTTTCCTTTCCTTTCCTTTCCTTTCCTTTCCTTTCCTTTCCTTTCCTTTCCTTTCCTTTCCTTTCCTTTCCTTTCCTTTCCTTTCCTTTCCTTTCCTTTCAGGGACACCTTCCACTAGACCAGGTTGCTCAAAGCCTCAGTCAACCTGGCCTTCAACACTTCCAGGGAGGAGCAGCCACAGCTTCTCTGGCCAACCTGGGCCAGTCCTTGAGGCAAACCTCAAGAAAAGCAAAGTGAGCGTAATAATGCAGTAGAATTAAAAGCAACAGGATTCAACGTGCCAAGTTTGTTTGACAAAATGGAACAAAGAACAGAATATCAACAGACGTTAATAAAAGATGTTGTATGTGTTTTCATCCATTAGATACACGTGGCTTAATTCACTTTACATATTTCTCCCAGTGTGGGTCAGGAGTAGATTCCTTAAACAGCCTTCTGGACAAGGCTGTTTTATACAGCCTAAATAGAAGGTTATATTTATAAACAGTAATAACTGAAAGAGTTTAAAGCCAATAGAAGAGTTATTCTAAGCAGAAGGATACAAAAAGAAATAATGAGGTAAATAGGCTTTGGTTAAAGTTAAAAAGTAGGTATTTTTTCATGCTTTTCTTTGAGAACTACAAGGCAGCATGAATACCATGAGGTTACTGTGGGGAAAAGAAATGAATTGACCATTCTCTGCAGACTGCCAGAAGCAAACAATGCTTAGCACTATTGTCAGCACAGTCTGTCCCTGGTGGCTGGAACAACTCTTGGAAATTCTGATTAGATACAATAGAAACAGCCAGTGTACACAACAAAAGGTGGGAGAGGACGCATTGTTAAGAAAAAAGCCAATTAATTAATTTTATAACAGTGGTGCAAAAGCCAGCCTTCTGAGTATATCTGAGAGGAGTATGACCTTTTCCTGTAGTACACACACAAACTTTGGAGATACATGAGCTCAGTGACAGCTGTGAGTGCAGGATACACGGAATTCTTTAACAACTTGTGTGGGGAGAAAAAAAAATCCATAAATGACTTTCACTGAAGGGACTTCCCTGACTCTCGGGCCCAGAAATGGGCTGATTATAAACTTCAGAGCCACTGTTTGACATCAGCCAAGGTGACTTTTGTTCCTGTTCATCCACGTGCAAGCCAGCTGAGTAGCTGCTGTTGTTCCTCACCAATGTCATCTAAGTCCCTGAAGCAAAGACGGAGCAGAAGACACAGCTTTTTTCACATACATTTTTCTTATTCCTCATAATTTTTCAGTCATGCCTACACTCAAAAAACCCCCCCTTTTTACTAGGTGGTTTCAAAATTAAAGCATGCTGTAGAGATGTGGTTTGAAAGGATAAAAAATGAACTAGAATGTCTTCTTCCTTGTACCATATCAACCAAGAAATTATTTAGGGAAATTATGAATAAACTAGTTAAAATGCAGACCACACATATTTTTAGTGACTGAGAAATAAATAACTGTAGTATTGCAGTTAATGGTTTCCAAGGTATGTTTTGCTAAAACCACACAATTTCCAGTCTGTAATACACTTCTATTCCATATATAACACCTACTCTTCTGCTAGTGCTATGGAAAAATAATTCCTCTTGTCAGCAGCTCTGCTTGTCAGTTAAAATTGGGAATTAAAAAAGGAAATATTTATGTTCCTTAGTGTCTTTTTTAAAAAACTACGCACAGAAAAGTTTAAACCTGTATTTTCCTGAAACATGGATAATCACTCCATTAGTGATTAGTAAGATTTAATACATTTACTTTTGCATATTAAATTTAATTGTGTCTTAATATTATCACAGCCGTTGTGAGAGTCTTTTCCATAAGGGGTTTTTGAGAACATCATCTACCAAGAGAGACTGCACCTGAATGGCCAAGTGTAAGATTTCACTCTAAATAGCAACGGTAGAAATAAAACTATAAGCAAAGACCAAATGCCATGGGAGGAAATCTCTTGATTTCTGATGGACATCCTCTGGTTACAGTTTTATAATTTCTGCTCCAAACCCCAAACAGAGATAAGTCAGTCAAACAAGATCACGTTATATTTGTCCTTGCCCCTGAAGTTAGGGTATGTTTTCAATATATGTGATTTATTTTAGATTGATATGAGCCACAAAGACTTTCAGAACAAGGTAGTGTGCGTTTCAGCGTAGCAGGCAGTATCTGTTCTGTCTCACAGAATGGCAGCTACCTCTGCGGACTGCCAGGTCCCATAAATTTAATGATGCAGCCTACAGAAAACAGGATCCTGATGGTTATATATCTACAGACAGAGATTCATGGGGCTAGAAAGGCCCATTCAATCATCTGGTTGGACTTTCTATATATTGAGAGGCTCTTAAATTTCACACCGTAGCCCACAGTGCAGGAGTGAATACACAGCTACTCATCTTTATCACCTATGGCCATTTGTAAGGAGCTTCAGAAACCACACGGGCAGAGCCCACAGGGAGGGACTGTCACAGCTTCAGGGACAGAAGGACATCAACCAGGACAGATGTTTCTCTCTAAACCTGTTTCTTCAAACTCACTTTCTTTCAAGTCTCTGTTGCTTTCACGGAAAAGTCTGAGTGTCATGGACCTGCAACCGTGACAAGCTCCTGCAATACCAATTGGCCTCTGCAGCCTCACAAGCTGTAGCACTTGAGGTCAGAAGTATTGGGGGGAAAACAGTCAGGCACTACAGGAAGAGAGAGTGAGATGGCAGGTCTGCCTTTCTGATGGTGGCCCTCCATAAGCCTCAGCTTACTGGCATCTGTAAAGGCTGAAATTAGCGTGTCCCAATCAGGGTAAATAGTAACAGCAGTAGTGTCAACACAGAAGACCTCAGGGAAAACACCTGACTTGAAGGTCAAGAGCTTTACAGTGTAAATTCGGGTGTTATTACAGAAAGTGTGCCAGGTTTAGAGTGTAACCAAGAAACCTTGAGTCTTTTGAAGCTGGCCTCAGGATGGACCACAGATACATACTCGAAAAATTTGCAGTCCTGGTTTCATGTCTGTGCCTGAGGGTACAAGCAGATCTTTCCCAAAGATCCCAACATGCAGCAATTCATTAGAAACACACAGACCTGAAGACACTGAATTGTCGTGCCTTTTCTACTACTCTGCATTGCAGAAATGGGACTTAGCAGAATGAGACACGGATATTTGCTTTAAAAGGCTGTGGAAGCCCAATTTGAAATGCTGTACCTTGATGTGTGACATCCTGGAACAGACTGAGGTTTGCTAAACTCAGCCTCCAGTGCTCGGTTTTTGATTGTCAGGCACTGTTATATGACTGAATTATACGACCATCCTTTCCAGAGACAAGTATCTGTGTACTTGAACTCAGAGATGAGCTATTAATTCACAGAGGTCCCTATATTAAATACATATGCTAGACACAGCTTTCTGTCACTAAACCGCCTTCTTCTTCCTATGTTGCATTAATTTTCCTCTTTCATTAAGGTTGCTTTCCAGATAGTTGGTTAAGTTAATGTATTTGCACTTGGCTCATGCATTAATCTCTGCAAACTGTATGACATTTTGCATACTGCACACTTCCTCATAAATTATTACTTACTTCATACTATGTATCACTCTGTATTTATAACCACTCTAAATAAAGGTAGAGCAATGCATTAGTTACTGGTGACTCACAAAATAAAGTTGACAGAAGGAAGCCATTCAAAAATAGAGAAATAATGAAGATTTCTTTTCAATCTAATGGGCATTAGGGAAAATATTCTGAAGTTCAGCAAGTAGTTTGAATTTTAATGTACAAGTTTACTAACACAACTCCTAGAGCTGGCCACGAATTCTAAGAAGGATAAGAAAATGTCACTGTGCTATGAGATAAGGAGTCACTTAATCTTCTGTCTTATTCCTCCCTTTGTTCAATTTTCTTTTATTAACACAAGAACAACAGGTTTCTTTAGGTCTTGAAGTATTCTTATTTATTTCCCTTTGCTGAAGTTCAGTTCTGTGGTGAAAAACCAACTAGCTGGGGGTTCACACAGTGTCTGTCACTCCTTGCGATCGGTCGCTGCGATACGAAACAACACGAGGAACTCTTAATATAGGCAGTGAGGAAGGTGAGACAAACAGGAGGCACAGCACATCCCTCCCTGGACACAAATTACCCCAGCGGCACTGATCATCCGTCTGGAGTTGTGGGATCTCATGGTTTGTTCTCATCGGGAAGATAAATTTCCTAGAATCACACCGTGTCCCAATGGGAAAAATAAATAAACCAACAAAAGCCATTTTGCTCTCAGTCTGACTAATCTGACACTCTCTCATCATCGAGCAGATGGAAAATTGCATTCATCCTGCTAGTCTTTTCTCCAGGCACGCAGTGGGTAAAAGCAAGAGTTGTAAACAAGGATGTAAAGCCTTCAGGACACCACCAAAAGCCTTTTCTTCTCATCGCAGATGCAAAGAGATCTGAAATATCCTTCATGTTCAAGTGACTACTCCGTCCGACTTCCCGCGTGTCCCGCTTACGCTGCTGGATGAAGGTTGCTCTGCTGAATTCCCACAAAAACGCTGCTGAATGAATACAGCTCTGGCAGGAATCTGCAGTTGTGAGCCCAGAGGTGCTCAGGTGGTTTCAAAGCAAATTATCAATGCTCGTTAAGAGGCGGTGCTCAAGGTTTTAATTGTGGAATTTTTCTAGTAACAAAAACCCACTCAACACATCAGGCAGTGAACGAATGTCATGTGAGACCCCCTGATCTGCAGTTTCAGGTGCAAGTTTGGTGATGTTCACATTCACTGAATATTCTCAAGTCTTTTATTTTAACACCACTAGGAATACATCCAGATGCAAGGCAGGCACATTTAGAGGGATGTGGTGTGGAATGATACCAGGAAGCTTAATTCTTGAGCAAGGAAAGTTTAGTCCAAAAAAAAAGACAAAAAATGCAAGTTAGTCATTCCTGTGAGCAAGCAAAAGACTTGCTGCAGAGTTGGGAGAACACTACTTATCAGTTCTGACTTCCTCACTGTCTGTTCTGTATCTTCCTGCGTTCTCTCTGATCCACAGGTCTGGTACACTGCCTAGGTGGGGGATAAATTTGGCATGCCCTTGCTTCTCACCACTATCGATCCAGTGGCTTTTCTCACACTTGCTTTCCCAAAGGAATGGCTGGCCACAGGAAAGATCTTTTTCCTCTTGTCCCTGCTGATGGCAGGGGGATTGGAACTAGATGATCTTTAAGGTCCCTTCCAATCCAAACCATTCTATGATTCTATGATTCCGTAGTTCAACTTCGCCAATCCAAACCATTCTGTGACTCTATGATTCCTAGTTCAACTTCAGAATAAAATGGAAACTTTGTTTTATTCTGTGGATTCTCCCACATAAATTCCTTTTTATCTCAGAAGTCAATTACATCAGTTAATCATAAAGAATCTGGCAACACTATGTGATGTACATGCGGGGCAATATATAAATGTCAAATCTCACTGCTGTAGGCTAGAAGGGAAACACTGCTTAAGAAATATGTTTCAGGAACAGAAAAGGCCAGAGTATTTCTAGGCTGGAGTTTACTAGCAACTTAAGTGCCCTCATCCCTGAAAGTCAGGCGACACATAAGCTGAAATCAGAGTTGTGACATTTGCAATTATTTACAAGCAAATACATGTGCCTTCAGGGAGAACATTTAAACAAAACAAAAACTTAGACAATAGACTGTTCTTTCCCTCTGCCTTTCAAATGTCTGGAACAGCAAAAAATCTTCTATGCAAAGACACCAATGAGCCATTAATAAAGTAAATGAACAGATACATGCTTTTATCATATCACGGGAAAAATGCATTAATTTCTTGTTATTGTCCAAGATGTTCTTTGCTGGGAGTCTATATTTTAAAGGACAAGAGATGGGATGTGAAGCTGGGCTGAATTTCTGTTCCACTGATAACGTCAAAGTCCCCTTCCCGCTCATTTTACTGGAAGTCTGGTGAGTTCCCAGGAGGGCTGGTTATTGGCACATCCGTCCTCACATTTCACTTTATATTACTGAATTTCATCTAATTTGCATTGCTTCTATTCTCAAGGGAAAACATTGCCTCTGAGTGCTGCTCTGGCCCTTTCCTAGATTGAAAGCACTTTCCAGCATTGCCACCACTAAATGTTATTAGCAGGCGTATCCTTTTTGTATCACAGATATTAATGAAAGAAGATCATCATGCAGTGAGCAAGGAATATGGCAGGGAAATCAGAAACGCTCTCCTGAGACCCCACAAACTGAAACCCAATCTTTGTTTTCAGTAGCAACAACAATGTTGAACATGAGGGCAAAAGCATGGTTGCTAATGGAACTGAGGATCTCCAAAGTAGAACAACAGCTTCTGGGGAAGATGCAAACCCCCAGTGATCTCAGTCAAGTGAAACAGATACCCTCCATCCCAGAACTGCAAGACACCCAACAGAGTCACCAGCTGAGCAGTGAGGCTTCTTAATAAATTTTCAATTTGGAAAATAGGATATGACTGGGAAGAGAAAGATAATACCTTTATGGGAGGGGTAAAAACTACTGCATGCTACTGCTGATCCACTACTCTGACCTCAATAAAGCACTAGAACAGATATTTGAAGTAAGGAAAAGGAGGGGAAATGAGGTCTGCATTTTCTTTAGTAGGAACTAATTTTCAAGATGATAGATTAATATGACTGGACAAAACATCTGTCACGGAACAGCATGGGAAATGTTGGAACATATTTGAAGTATCTTGCAGGAGCTCTCTTCCACTGCTGCAGATGCCCAAACCACGCAAAGCAAAAGCAGCTTCCACTGAGATGTAATAAACCATGAAAAGGAAGCGACCCAAAGACAATGCAACCTCAAAAGGTGTTTGCTAAAACCAGATTGCCCAGTGATCGCAGGGGAGGAGAGAAAAACAAAGAGAAAGGTGATCAGGGTGGCAGAGCCATTCTCCCTACCAGCCATTTTCCAGCCTATGTCACTTGGTATGAGAACAATCTGGTTTTAGTTGTGGTTTTAGTTTTTAGTTAGTTTTTGGTTTTAGGCAGGCTGGGCAACTGTGTTTCCATGATCCTGTCTGAACTACTCATGTTTTACTCCATATACACCTGCAGAATCAAATGGGAAAACTGGCCCTCTGCCTCTTAGAATAGCTGGTATTACATCTGAAACCCACCCAATAAATCCTTTCAACGTACTTTGTGAAAACAGGATTGTTCATTCAGCATCTCTACATGAAGCTCACAATTCTTCCATGTGCTGTTCCCATGGAAGAGAAAATATATCATGTACTATGAATTTTGTTGCTTCTTACCATCAAACCTTGACCAAGTGAAATATTATCAGGGTAGGAGAGCAAAGGTACATCAGCTGTGAACTAGTGATGAGCGTTAAATATCACAGTCTCTGTAACTTTCTAGCCCTCCATCAGTACTCTGCAGCGTCTGCCTTTACTCTCTATAGCTGCTGTATTTCTCTTCCCTATCTTTCCCTCACTGAAATACTTCTAGCTGCTCAGTGGAAATAAATCCACACACCAAGGAGGCCTTGCTGGGTATCCCAGGGACTTAATGCCTCAGCTACACCAATGACACTTGTACTGTCCTTTAATAAAAGTTTGGCAGAAGATGCTGCAGAAGACCATTGTGCCATTAATACAAAGTACCAAAAGCATAATTTTTTATCCTAAGCAGGAACAGAACGACTGATAAATGTTTGGGGTTTTAGTACTTGTTTGAGACTAGGGAACTAATATTTTACTGATGTGTGAGGGGAGAAAACAAGTAAAAGTCAGCAGTAGCAGGAATATTTTTTTTAAGATGTGCGAGTGTTTTGGAATGGATCTTCTTAATGTCCTTCCTAAATTACAAATGTTTAGCTTAGCTGCTTCTCTGCACTTCCCAGATGATGATTTTTACAAAAGGGATTTATTCTGTTCTTACCAGCAGTATTTGATTTTCTTTCTTGTCAGTTCCAGCTCAGGTTTAAAATAAAACCAGGAAGATGCAGGTAAACCAAACTGCTTAGGCATGCAGGGTGATGGGTTTCTTGTGAGTGAAGGCAGCTGGGCCAAGGGCTCCCAATGAATGGCCATAACATACGAGTTATAGAATCACAGAACCATTAAGATTGGAAAACACCTCCAAGATCATCAAGCCCAACCATCAACCCAACACGACCATGCCCACTAAACACTGTCCTGAAGTGCCATGGCTACACATCTTTTCCAGGGATGGGGACTCCACCACTTCCAATGCTTGACCACTATTTCAGTAAAGAATTTTTTCCTCATATCCAATTTAAACCTGCCCTGGCACAACTGGAGGCCATTTCCTCTCATCTTATGTTACACACCTAAAAAATAATTGTATGGCTCTCCTGTTTCCTCCCTCAGTACATATTTTAAGGCCTGGATCTTGGCTGTTGGACGCAGGGGGAAGTAGATACCTCTCTGAGATACCAAACTCCTGATTAGCAATTGTTGGCAAATTTCCTTTCCATTTTTTTCCACTACCAGCTAAGCAATGTCTCCTGTGAATCAATAAAGAAGATATGGAATTGTAGGGCTCTTAATCTGCATCCTGGAAAAGTACACCTAAAAAGGACTTCAGGCATTTAAAATAAACAACTTAATTTCCCTGCTATCGCTGTATCAATTACTTCAACACTTTTTCAGTGGTTTTAGTTGCCTTTTATTTACAGTAACCTTATCACCAACATGAGCCAAATCCTTAATTCCTAATGTTTATTTTTTGCTGGCCTGTGTGGGTATGTGTGGTGCACAAACATCAACCTATACCAACCAGCTTGAAAGTACTGATCTCCCAAGCATGAATCTAAGCTGTTGCTTGAGCGTGGCTTACTGGGAGTGCTTGCTTTCACGCTTTGGAATTTGGCTTTTTAAATTTTATTTTACATTTCTATCTGGTAAAATGGGGAGAAAGGAACAAGGACAGCACGGCATTGCTTGTTAGCTGAAAAAACATCTGGATTTTCCCAACTGCAGTGAAAGAAGGCATCTTGAGCCCTTACAGCTTCACTGTTCCCCTAAGCCTGTCCCACCCAGAGTAGGGCAGCACTGCAGAGGGTGGTCTGGGGACAGCTGGGAGTATATTGTTCCTGTCATCAAGATCAAGAGTTGAATCCCAACTCTTAGAGCTAAGGAGTAACCTGGCCATGGCTGATAACACATCTAGGCCTAGGAGGCTGAAAAACAGAAGGAAAAAACCTCATGAATTCCGTGCTGGTGAAATGGAGATCAGCTGAGCTGTGGCAGGAGCCCAGAGAAGGTTTGTCTGCCAGGGCACAGAACTCAACAAAGGCAGAGGAAAAAACAAAGACTTGGCCTTGGGAATTGAGCCGGTGGAGCTGCCACAGCACACCAAAAGCAGGACAGACATGAAAGACAACAGCCCCGGAGACCTGAACCCCTCAGCAGTCAGTGTTGGCTTTGTAGTGTAAGTCCTCTCCTACTTGGCTTGCCTCTGAAGCTCCCTCCCGTCAGGCTGAGCAGAGAAGAAAGCCAGAGGGGCAGGAACCCTGGGCTGCTCTGCCGCAGCCATCACCTGAAGGGTTCAGCCACACCACGCCGGCTCCCAGGAGCTTTGTGCCAAGAGATGCCCACTGCTACTAAACCTAAAAACTCACGTGCACCCAAAACTATTCCTGCCAAGTTCTTCTGCAACGCTACTACTTCTTCGCAGACATTTAGGGGAGCTTATATTTAGGCTACAGATCTTTTTGAAAGTAACTAGCTTGTTTGAACAGCAAAGCTTTCTTTTTTGAGAGGGAGAAACCTTCACAGTTCCCCATTTCTCTGTGTGGGTGATGGGTAGAGGATTTTATTATCCTAAGTGCTCCTCTAAGGCAGGTGCATTTGGTTTTATGGAATGAAACTAATTAGTCATATCTTTTTTCCAATAGCAGCTACAGTATTCCTGCAAAACTTAAACTGTATGAGCGCTTAGGATGCATGCAAATCATACAAGAGTGGTAAAAAGAAAGGAAAAAAAGTATTTGTCCTGCACCTTTCTCTCTATTTTAATAGAAAACACAATCAGTGCTACTGTGTACAAGTATAATACTCCCTGGGTAAAGCAGCACTCTGCTGCATCTCCCTGTTTATTGCTCAGTAAATAAATATTGGCTGGGTAAGAGCCGCATGACAGTCACCCAGCAGTGGTGCAACATTGCCACCATGTGTGCTGCACTGAGAACTGGGGTTACGCTGTCTACAGTTCCCTTCCTCGTGTTTTTTTTTTTTTTTTAGAGAAATAATAAAAAAAATAAGGGTAATTAAGTAATTTCTCCCCAGCAAAATGTTTTTAAATATTTTAATAATTTTCCCAGTACTTAGGTACTGGGAAACAGTGCCCAGAGCATTTGGAACTCTTAGGTGATGCTCAGCAAACCCCTTATTGATCTTATAATCCCATTTCCCAAACTGAATCACATATTTGCTCTCACCCCTTTAATCTTTCTTGTCCAAGAGAACAAAAACTCTTTTAATTAGTGACCTTTCTTCTCTCCCTTTCTCAGCTTTCTCTTAAACCCTGACCATCAGCCATTAGTCTCCTAAGAGAGTTGGTCAGCGAGCAGCACACTGGGGAGTCTCTTACTGGACAGCAGGGAAAAATCTGAGTTAGGAATTAATGATCCCAGGCCCAAGTGGAAAATAACAGAACTGAAATAGATCAGGTTTTTTTTCTTTCTAAAAATGCTGCCTTTCTTCAATATTTTTGCTCAAACTCTCAAGCAGCACCTTTCCTAGAGTAACCTAATGGAAATCACACTCCCGTTACAGTGGGAATGATCAGCCACACGACTGCCTTTATGCAGCAGTGATGTTTTCAATCATCTTTGACACACACTTCTGTCTTTCAGAGGAGTTAGATCTTGACTAACTGTGATGCTGATCCCAGTACTAACACAGTTCCCAAACCATCTATCTTTGCCTTTCAACGAGATGAGAATGGATTTTTTTTTTCTCTTGATGTAGAAGGCTAAACACTAAAAATAGAATTTTAATGCAATCAAAATACAGCAGCATGAATGCATAATATATTTTTTTCTATTTTTCACCTGGGAGAACTAAAAAAGGACATAAATGTACGGCACCTGTGATGACAAGAAAGGCAAATTTAAACAATGAAAAGGAAAAAGGTTGGGGTTTTTTTGCGTAATCCCTGTTGATGGGAAGGTAGAGGGCTACACTGGACCATTCGTGCCACAGATGCAAAAAGCAAAGATGTGTTTGTACCAGCAGTGTGGAAAACAAACACATTTGCTTTCTCAGATACATTTACTGACTGCACTCAGTCAATGAAGCCTGATTATCACAGCCAAGGTCACTGAAGCTGCAGTTCCCAGATGGTCCACAAGACTGGGGACTGGGAGCAGGGAGGGGCAGGTCCTAAGTTATCCCTTTCCCCACACAGGCTCCCTGGGTGATTTCAAACCTATCCTCAAGAAAATCCATCTTTACTGAACTAAATAGTTCAAACTGCACCCCTCTGCCTAATGCCCGGCAATGCCACACAGCCACTCTGGTCACTGGCTTTGCCATTCTGGTCAATACTAAATATTTCACTGGTACACAAGCCTGGAGAGCACATCTGACAGTGCTCCTTGCGTACTGATGCTTTCCAGCCCAATTCTCTCACAATTCAAAATGTTACCTATTAAATCTAAGATTTCTAATTCAATTAAATCTCTAAATAACGTAGAAGGCACTAGCTCAGAACACACCAGCCCTGTGGTGCAGCACTCACAGCCACCATTCTGCTCCTCTGGAATTCATTTCTAGCACGGATTGGCTTTCACACTGCTGCAAGAAAGCTTCCTCTCCCACCTCCCCAGCCGCAGCCACTGCCTTCCTTTCACAAACAAATCCCCCACCAGCTGGCTCTTCTCTAAGAAACCGGAAAAAACGGAGAGTATGCAATGAGAGGATTGTTCCTCACCTGCACAGGTTTTTATTTGTCATCAGTTATGGCCTTGGGATATCATAAAAATGTGTGGTCATACTTTATCCGAGTTTAGACAGCTAGGAGTGAATTCATAAGAGAGATTCTCTAGTGGTGCATCCTTTCCTTTACTACTCAACTCTTGGATATTTGATTCTACAACTCACCAGGAGAGACCCAGCAGACCCCAGTATAAAAGCATGAATACATTCCCAGTGGGCAAGAGCCATCAGGGAAAGGAAAGTGACCCAGTTCTACTAGTTTAGCAGGACAAGAAAATGTACATTATCAACAGAGACAAATCAGGAAGGTTCTTAACATTATTTTCTTTCAACAATATAATGTAACGTCATTAACGACACAAGAACACATTTGTAAAAAAAATTAAAATAAATAGAATGTGTTGTTTCTGATCTATTTAGAACATCTGAATTAATGGTGCCATTTAAAAATCCTCTTCTCAGCAAACACAACAAATGTAATTGTTTTCAGCTAAGAGCTTGAGGCAAAAATTGGTTTAAGCAGCAGCTAGTGCAGCAGCTTCTGTAGATGCCACTACAAATCTGCCATCGATAGTTCATAGCTGCACAAGAGTTTGAGGATCATGTGTCAGTAGGTGACAAACAGAGCCTCTTCCACTCCTCACCGCGGTCCGGGACCAACAGAAAATCGACCTGAAGGCTGAATATTCCCAAAGGAGGGGCTGGCTCAGGGCTTGGGGTCTGGTTCAGTCCCCAGTGTACAGGCTATGAAGTTTAGCTCAGATTTCTCCTAATTTTTGACAAGAGGAGACATTCAGACTCTTCACCAAAATGGTTTTTTGTTTATTCCATTTAGCCTCTCTTCTCTATAAAGGGCCCCAACAGCTTTTATGTCACATGCTTGGTAAAGAATGGATAATTGCGTCAACCCAGCAAGAGCATGACTCACTAAGTGAGCAATATCCATTTTCAACAGGGCAAAAATACCGGTGTAGGCCAACTTAATTGTTCCATGATACAATTTAGCACTGCTATAGCATGTATTAAATTAATTAAAAGGCTTTCCTTTTCGTCAAAGGTATAATCAAGGCAATTTGCTTCCAAACATCATCAAGAAACTATGCAAGGGAAGCTAAGCGATATGAGCTATTTTTTCATGTGGAAAGTTAATTGATTTTCTATCATTTTTCCCCTCTGGGATTCAAATGAAGCTTTACAAAAGTTGTTGTTCTTTTATGTGTAATTGGTCCACTTGAACTTTTAGAGGTTACCTGAAAATAGGCCAGCAAAGTGCTTTTTTTCTGCTTTTCGTCTGAGAGATTGTATCAACCATCATTAAAAAAAGCAATGACCCGGGGGTCAGAGAAAACTCCAGAGTGCTTGAAACAATTAACATTTAAAGCAGAGAAACTTATACTGCGAGGCAGCAATCCGTTTCCTCTCCCACTGAATACATCAGCAAACATCTTTCTCAGTGTTAATAGGATGGGGGTGGTATGAAGAAACACATTTGTGTTTCCTCAGTGCTTGGCAGTGGAAGTGAAATTCCATCTGGAAAAGGGAGGTTAGGGAAGGTGAACTGAAAAACGAAATGGAATGTTCAGTTAAACCAACAAGTGGCCATCAGCCCAGGCGTCGGTGTTCTGCCCTTGCCACTCCTTTGGGGAGGTCAGGGTGAGGAAGGGTTAAATGGAGGCAGGTTTTGGAACAAAAAAATAAATAAAAAGGAAGTTGTGCTCCAGGGAGGCTCTGGGTAAGCTGCAGCTCCCTGGAAGTGTCCCAGAGAACTGGCAGCACTATAGAAGAGCCAGACTACAAGAGACAGCAGTGAGAGCTGGTGTGTTTGCCATGTGGATTCTGCTAGAGCTACAGTGGGATGGGAGGATCTAGAGGAATTTACAGCGACCAGAAGACAGACTGTTTTGAAGTTGATTGAACTGAGTTTTGTTCCGAATTAATTCAACCAGCAGCACCTCCCTGATTTGGGTAATACAGCTGCTTTCATAAAAATACAGGCTTAACTCAATCCACATCTATTCAGACCGACAAGTGGCCAACCAGAGGGTTTCAGTGGTGCTTCAGCTCCCAGCAAGGAGACGGTTCCCTTTAAACTCAACCAATGCCATACCCTCTTCTCCATATATTACATTCTTCTATATTGATTGCTGCATAGTGTGGCAGTTAACACCACCAAAGGCAAGGAGAAAAAAACAGTAAAAGCAGCACGCCCTGCAAATAGAAATTTGATGGTGGTTTTGGATGCTGGCAAAAAAATGAACTTCACAGAGTTTAAAGCAAGAGTAAATGTGATGCCATTTACTTAGGCAAAGAGATGAAGGCTGAGCCATGAAGTCATGAGCCACAGGTCTACACGAAGGCACAGGTTTTCTCAAAGCCCTAATGTGGTTCTGATCCAATGTTTCACTTCAAAATTCTCCCCTCTAAATTAAGCTGCTTTTTTAAGAGCAAAAAACCAAATACATCATTTCTCCTTTTTGCAAATGCTGCCAGTGGTGCTATGCACATGTGCTGCGAGGCTGTGTACGGATCAAGAGTTTGCAGAGGTGCTGGGGAACTAAGAGTCAGGCTGAACCTGCAGCACTAAACTGAACCATCCTTTTGCCCTTAGCAGAATTGGAATCCCAAGACGATAACAATCTTAAGTAAAATGTTTCAGACTTCAACCATTCAGTCTCACGTACCTCAGTCTTAGAGGGAAAATACCAACCAAATCCAACTCCTGGCTGGTGCAGTATTTTGTTCCTATGGTATATTTTCCAATATTTTATTTTTCAGACTTCTTTAAATTGACCTTAGTTAATCAGCTCCACCAACTTCCCTTGTGTTATCTGCAGAGTCTAGAAAATCTGAATTTCAGCAAGCTGTGCTTCCTAAAGTTAACATTACTTAATTTTATTTCACTCTTAATTTCATCACTTCTGTTCAGAGCACGCCATGTTAAGGTTTTGCAGTATCATCTTTGAAGGATGACTTTGATCTGTCGGTTCTGGGGCAGCGAGTGACAAGTACCAAAAGAATACACGTTTCAAAGAAGAAATTTGGGGAAGTATAGGATTACAAGCAGTAAGTACCACATGAACACTCATTTGAACATTGGTGATCAGAGCCTAATCCTGTCAATTAGTAAATGCTCTCAGTTGCAAGCACCTTGTAAAACACAGCCCATAATGAGTAATGCCACCATTGGAATAGGAGCCAGTTGTATCTGGATGGCTTGTTTGCCAGCACATTCCTCTGTGTGGATTTGGGAGAGGGGTGGGGAGGGGTGTTATTCAACCAGTTCTTTTGACAACCAAGATTCTCGTACAAATATTGCAAAAGTACCAAAAGCAAGACATCAAACATCACATTCAGAGCACAGACAATATTTGGCTGCTCACCCAACCTCTCTTCCCACTACCTCCCTTCTTCCTGCTCTCAGCAGAAAGGTACCCCCCGGGCCATTATTTTTTGGTTAGTCTATTTTATTAATGTTCATGAATGGCAAATAAATCTGTGGAATTCAGAAAGTGTCTCACAACTCAAAACAGAGAGCCTGAAATAGATCAGCATTTTGCTGGGGGAAATGCTACCCAGCTAGTGAGAGCTGTCAGTACTTCTGACAGTCTGGATGCTGAAATATGTTGGGTAACAGAATCCTTGGTGGGCAGAGGAGCCAAAGTGTAAGGAGCTGACTTAAACAAAGGCAATTTGGAATTAAATTTTCATTCAGTAAGCAGGCTGGCCATTATTTGTATTTTCCTGATTGTTTTGGAAGGCTTTGCAAACGCTAAGCTTGTGCATGAAATGCTAATGGTGCTTTGATGTCTCACAGCCCAGACACCAGCCT
>NW_010307035.1:39486-44699 GCF_000700745.2 Antrostomus carolinensis | reverse complement strand
CTCACCGGATTAATGTAGTGTCTTGTCAAGTTTAGGAAAGCTAGTTGCAAATCTGGGGTAGGAAAGATGAAAACAAAAATAGGGAAAACAGGAGGAAAAAAACGCATTGCAACATTTCTCTCTCAAAGAACAAACGTGTAATCTGCAGCAAATCTAAACAGCAGAGCCAACGCTTCCAAGTCACCGGTAGAATTTGTCCTCTGGCTGAGTTATTCTGAGGAGCAAAAGCAACATAATAAATGACACTTGTCTCTCTCTAAAAATATGCAGATCACATAGCACACTGCAAGGTTTTATACATACGGACAGAAAAGCAGAGGGATTCAAGAAAACTTATTAAACCCGAGAGGCTTCCTTGCCACAAGTGCACACCTGCACTCCAGAAACTGTGCCACCAGCGTCCTCAACCACAACAGCCACAAGAGAACAAACTGCTGCAACATCTGATAGAACGAGGCTAAAGCCTTAACTTACAGCGTTTGTACTGCCACCAAATACACCGAAGAATCCCACACAATTTTTAATCTCATTTTAATGGCTCAAGAGATAACTGCGTTGTAAATCCACATGAATCACAAAATGGTTTCACTACTTTTTCAGGTGGGCATTCAAAGCTTCTGAAGAATTTTATAAAGTCAACAGAATACTTTAGTATGGCTCACTCTCCAGAAAAGTATCATTTTCCCTTTAATTCTACTATCTTCAGGAATACCATTATCATCCCAGAGTAGTTACTCCAATTGTTACATTCCATCAGTTCTTTTTATTTAGGCAAGTCCCTGACTGCTTTGGGTTTTGTAGTCCAGACGGGTACTGAGTGGTTGCTTGAGAAATGTTCGGTTGGAGATTTTTAAAGTAGAGTATCTACTTCCCCAAAGTTTGGGAATATTCAGATCAAAGAGGGCTTTGCATATAGAGAGAGAGAGTTTCTACAACCTGAAATTCAGTGTGAGGTTAGATTTAGGGATTTTGTTCAGATCTATCTTTGGTTATTATTTTGAAATGTTTATGCAGATAGATGTACTGAAACAAGACACCACAGAGCACATAAAATTACAGATCGTTAATCAGGGGAATTTTATTACCTGTCCTTTTCTGAAGTGCTGTAAATGAGAAAAATATTTCTGCATTTTCATAAGGCATTAAAATTGATTTCCAGTGTAACCGTGGGGCACTGCGATTGCAAATGAAGCAGCCTGTCCATAAAGATGACAGTGCCTTTTAACACTTGCTTTTCTTCTTGCGGACTTGTCATAAACAAGCACTAAAACTATCTCCAGTCTGACTCCGTGGCATTTCACAGCTCATGCTCCTGCAACGTTGGCTTACAGTACCCTGGAGCAAAACACAAGGTGTCACCTCCAACAGCCAGCAATCACAAATTTACCAAACTCTTCATCTTTTGAGAAGTTCTACAACCTAATACCATTTCAGAGAAAACTGCCTGTCTTGTTTTCCCAAGGGATGGGCAGACACTGAGCACCTGGGAGAGCTGCCAGTGCCTGAGACCAGCAGAGGCAGGTGCCTTCCAGTGAGTGGGGACGTCCCTCCAGGAGGGGCCCAGGCCACATGTGGCACCTCAGCCCACCTGTGCCAACCGATGCCTGGCCACAAGAAAGCAGACGGCAGTGGGAATGCCCTCCACCGCCCGAGCGCTCGGCTCTGCGGGGCGGGGAACCCTCGCGGGGGGAACTGGGGGGCTCGAACACACCCCCACGCAGCCTGGGAAGGAGGGTGCTGAGCTGCATGTTCAGCACAGCCTCAGTGACTGAACAAGGTCTAGTGAATCTCTGCCCTCACCCTGCTCAGGCATCGCTTCTCCATCGCACGTCTTGAGTAGTATCGCGTTCACAACGGTCACAGCACGCACTTCTGCTGAGCAGAGGTGAACAGCCACACCGCCATAAATTATTCAGCAGGTTGGAGTGCGCACAGACCCTCAGCACAAGACTGATGATGGTCCAGCTTCTTTGGCCAGCACAACTGAATCATCTGGCAGTCTCTTTGAAGGACTGTAAGCATTCATACCTAGGTAGGACCAAGTCATCGCTTAGACTTCTGAGGAAAAATGAAGGTGGGGGACAACAGGATACAATCAGCCTGCTGTCCTTTGATATCAAGCGGCTGTTGAGCCACACCAAGACATACATGAAGTTGCTCAATAACTAGGAATTTGGCCCTATTTTTATTTCTGCATTTACTGTTGAGTAACTAACTGAGAGAGCCCACCTTTATAAGAAAGTATATGTTTTCACAAAGGATCTCAGATCTTTTTAAAACAATTCCAAGATAAAGCAAAGTCCATTTCCAATACTTGCCAAGATGCAGAGGGAAAAAAAACCCAAACAAACCAGCATTAAAGGAGGTTGGAATTTTTAGTAGTTATGTATGTAATCAGATTTCCATGATGTGAACAGGACTCGAAAATATATGTGATATTTTTGTTAAAGCAAAAAGCAATGCCCTAAGCACACATCACTACAGAAACTCCGTAGTAGCCTGTGCATAATTAGTAACTGAAGAGTTAAAGATAGGCTTTTAACATTTCAATTGGATTGGCTCTGCATTTAAATATTTCCCCATAATGATAATGGCTCATATACATAGCTTTATATTCAGTAAAGTTAAATCAGGAATTGATTTGGCTCTGTATTCTTTCAGCTAAGACTGTAAATACCAGGCTTCTGTCTGCTCTGTGCAAATCTAAATGGCCTCAGTGGAGTTCTGCCAGTTTATAGCAGCAGAAAATCAAGGCCAGAGGATCAAAGGGTCTTTTCCATAAGAGCAGGGATTTGTTTCCATGCCATCTTCTTCAAAAGGTTCTGAATTATCTGGCGAGTACTCTCCATGCTAAAATTATTTCCTTTCAGTGGCACTGTGTGTATACAAGTGTATAAAATGATATGTTTGTGCATTAATAGAAATATATTTAGAACCCTAATAACGTCTGAGTCAGACAGATTTGTCTGCGTCTCTTTTAATTTCTTCAATTTTTATCTTATTCTTTCACAACCATTAACTCAGCAAGTAATTACTCCTCCTTTGATATCCACAAGGAGTAACACTGAGCACTGATAACATCCAAACTTGCACCACAGCCAGACAAGGAAACAACCCTTGTGATTCCTGCCCCAGTGGAAGGACTACTACACTTCCCAGAAAACTCAAGGAGTTCCTCCCCGTATCTCAGGACTGTGGGAAGAATCAGTCAGCACCCTTCTGGGAACACCCAAGTAAGCACCAAGTTCAATACAGATAAGCTCCCTGGCTGATATGGAGGCATCATCTCTGTTGCACTCCAGACATAAATGAAGGCAGGAATACGAAGGGATCAGGGAGCTGCATCACACAGCCTTCACTTCCAACAGCTGCACCCAACACCAGAGATCTTGCGGTTCAAAATCCGTGTCAGTGCGGGAGGGAGAAAATCCTGTTCCCTACTGCAGCAGCCCCCAAGTCGATTGCAAGCAGCGCTCAGAGTTTCCTGTTCCATGTGTGAGTTTTGCCCTTAATTCTTTTGGAAAACAGGAAAAATGTTTAGAAAACACCATAACTAGAAAAGGAGAATGTCCCTCACCAACCCCTGCTGAAAATATTAAGGAAACATAAGCTACAAGAGGACAAGATATATATTATCCAAACTCCAAACCAGCTCACAAACAGTGAAACAATCCCAGGTAACTAACTCCATGTACATGTATAAAATTTAACATGCATATATTCTTAAAAATGACAACCTGGTAATGGAGAAGATGAAAATACACCTCCTCCGTGAAGGATCATCAAATGAAAGGTACACGCCAAAAACAACCACAGAGGCAGGCCAATAAAATGTCATGTTCACAAAATGTACCCTACATCTCCACTGTGATATTCATCTCTGCTAACAGAGAGCAAAAATCTAACTCATGAGTGGGGTAAATGTCAGTGAATTATCCCCATTTCTCTGCTAAAGATGGATGTCACTAAAGAGTTCCAGTTTTGTTGGGTGTTCTGCAGCAAAGTGTTTCTTTATATCAAACAGAACCACATAATGACTCCACTGAACGACACTTAGGGAGCATAATAGGTACTCTGAACATTTGGGAAGAGAATCATCTGCCTGTGAGAGAAGGAAGAATGGCTGGATGTATCCAGGGAAAAACTGATAATGAAGTGAACAGAAAATGCACTCAGAGTTTCCAGAGCTGATTTGGCCTGAAGATCATTATGATCCCCTGGGCAAGTTTTCTCATTGACTACTGGCAATAGGATTCCAACAGGATGGATCTATAGTTTGTGTGTCTCATCTCTCTTCTAAAAAGACACAAAAAATAAGTGCTGAATTCACCATTCCACAAACCCACAAAAGTTCACCTTTATTTATGGTCGATTCTTTGTCTGCAGGATAGCAAACTCTGTACACAGAGGTCCCAGACTGAAGGTTCCCTACTTTGTCTTTGCTATTCATACATATGTTCATGAGGTTGCCTCCCTTATTTCTCTGTTGAGGCTTTTAAAAGCTGACCTTGCTATCTTTGTACAGCAGTTCTCAATTTCTTCCTCCCACATTTGCTTGTGGAGTTCTTCCAGAACTTATTTCTTATCCCCTCCCATTTATACACATTATCTGTGTCTTCCAGAAAAAGATAAATAGATCTGCTCAGGAATTTTTAGCTGAATGTTCAACTGGAAAATCCCAGTTGGATCTGAAGCACTTAATTCAAAATCTTTTGGGTTCAACAAAACACTTCATTGAATTCAAATGAACTTACATTAAAAAAAAAAAGATGTTTCCCAAACAACAGCAGAATCTGCTATACAGAAAACTGCATCACAACCTGTTTCAGCTACAGCACAAGCATCCTTTTCAGTGCAGATGTTAAAAATAAATTTCTCATTACCTTCTACCAACAAGGTCCTATACAGACCAGTTTTTCCATACGACAGACTTGTAGTTTTCTATCACTCTCCTTAACGTCTTGTCCGAGATCACTTTCTTTTCTGTTTTGTGTTAATCTCACCCTTGAAATTATATCCCCCCGATCGAGGTAAATACCATTCCTCAAAACAAAGGCTATTCAGATTTCAGTGGTGTGTGATTATGATCTACAAAATTACTGATCCAGAAAATTTCCTTTGGAGCTTCAAAGCACCTTTCTTTACTTTTACAAATTGCTGATGATGGAGCAGCCAACCAGGCCCAGGGTTTTCATCCAGAGGCTGTGTGGTTT
>NW_010307035.1:13971-39468 GCF_000700745.2 Antrostomus carolinensis | reverse complement strand
TCTTTCCATATTCATCATGTTAATCACTCACTTCAGAAATAATGGAGATAGGCCAAGGACAAAATACTGGTCAATAAACTTTAGCTAATGCAGTTATACCAGAAAAAGACCAATAATACAATCCAGTGTTGTGATGTTGAACTAAGCCTCAACAGCAAAGCTTCTACAGTAAGCTGAAAAAAACCCCACCTTTCTAAAACACCTCATAGCAAGAGTACACATGCTACCTTATGTCAGAGATGCACACTCTTCTCTTCCACCCCTACTTCCTGAGCTTTACTCAACTCCAGAGTCTGCTGTATTTCACTGATGCTGAGTGTAAGCCACAAGCTGATACGTGGAATCATCTCCTGTAAAAAAAAAAAGGAAAATCTGACAGTCTTTCCATGTCAGTTCCTTTAATGGGTGAGATCACTATTTTCTCCTCTGTGCAGAAGGCTTTCTGCAGCAGTTCATGTTTTAATTGTTAGGAGTTGCACCACGTCAATTTTGATCAACTCAAAGAGTTTATTGGAAACAGGAATATTTATTTCTCTGCAGAACAGAAGTAATCCAAAAGACAGAAAAAAAAACCCCAACATTCCCAGATTCACTGCCTCATATAACTCTGTATATTTAAGTCTTACAATGAAAAGGAAAGGGTTTATAGACTGATCTGTCAGCTGCAAAAAGCTCTTCTTTGCCTTACTGAAAGAACTAGGTAAAAGGCTGCTTTAGGACTAGCTTTGTGTCAGTCAGGAACTAAGTCAGTAGCAAATGAAAGCTCGAGTAACCATAGTGCTACTCTGAATTCTACCAGCTTTCTTTGGTCCTATGGAGCAACTCCTCCAGCACATCTAACCTGAGCCAATGCAGGATTCACCCCGCTCCAGGATTTTTCTACAAAAGGCAATTTCTGGCTGTCATTTGAGACATCCTTCCAGCTGTCTTGCACCATCTGGAAAACAACAAAGTAGCTGAGCACTGGGGCCTAAAAATATTGAAGGTCACTGATCTGTACAAAACCAGGACAAATACAGACCTCTTTAGCCATCCTAAATGCCTAAGCAGGTCAGTGCACACACACGTAAGAAGGATGGAAACACTTCCTCTCTGGCTGAAGGGCTATCACACAAGCAACTCTGGGCAAGCACCATCTTCCTGTTCTGTGTCTTCATTAGGACCAAGAGGAGGTACAGGAAAAGCCAACCTCAGGCTCCAAGGCACCTTGGTAGAACAAATAAAAACATCTCGAGGATGTCATTTACTGGTCACACAGAGAAAAACAGTAAATAAGGGTACAAAGAAGAGCTAGATTTACCCCCTAAAATATACTATTTCAACAGCACTGCACAGAATGCCTTTGACTCAGTCTTTAGCTCATCCTGACTTGGCAGCGGTCCCCGTTTTCTTCTCTTCAGACAATTCTGCAATAGCCTTCAGCTCAGCTTCAGAGAACTTAGGGGTCAGTGCCACGTTGTCATAGTCAAATTCTTCATCAAGTGAGAACGGTTGAACATCATCTCCTAGTAGCTGTAATGAGGAAAAACAGATACATAAATAACATTGCTGCAAGTGATGATAAGGAAGCTCAAAATATAAACTTCTAATTAATAGTTAATTAAACTGTTTTTTCTGACTCCAGCACTCTCAGCTGATTAAGCTCTTTTTAAGTAAAAGAATAAATTCAATTATTCAATTTGACCTAATTTAAGCCATTTAATGTGCCCCATTTGTACTGTACTGTATCTGAATTAATATCATTAGCTAATTTTGCTCAAGGCAAGGAATCTAAAAACCACCCTTGCACACATCTATTACATTCCTGCCACTTGTAGCAGCAGGGCTGTGGGGATATAGACAAGTTATGTATAGCTCTGTTGAATTTCAAAGACAGATATGCCATATCCTTAAAATTTGTGCTAGTATCACACAAAGCTTCCATGTACCTGCATCTGATTCTAGTGTAACATACTTCCCAGAACACAATTTCAGCAAAGGAAATGCTAGGAACGAGCAAAATGATACATAATCAATTTTCAGACCCTAATAATTTCTTTTCACCATCTCAGAGATATGCAATTGGCTGGTTTGGATTTCTTGCCTGATGAACAGTCTTACTGCATTTACCAGTATCTGCTTTGTCGACACAGTGTAGAGCACTTCTGTTGCTTCTCCTTGAAATATCTGAGAATAAACACTCTGCCTACAAAATAAACTAATGAAAACAAGTAACTGTGGCAGGCTGCGTGCTGATAAGGAACTGCAGGGGGCCACGACACAAAAGGCTTATGGTAAGCAGTTAGATAAAATTAATTCCAGAGCTACACAGGAGACACATCCTCACTGCCCAAACTGTACAGTAATGCTCCCTATCCTTTGAGAAGTTCCTACAAAATGTCTGGAAATTTCAGCCATGACAAGTAGCACAACTCCTCAAGGGCTCTGTGTTTCAAAGATTTAAGTACTTCAGTATCGAATCAGCAAAACATTTAAACACATCTTTATTTTTTCAAACTTCTAATGAATCCACAATGAAGACAATGACAACTGATGGATTTGAAGTTAAGAATACACTCTGTTGTTCTGCTGAAAGGGAGGAAGAACACTCAGCATCTTAGGGTCACTGCTCAGTTGAGAAGGCACAGTACCCCACACGATTTCCAGTAACATTTTGTAAGAAGCTATATTGACACAGTTAACGCAATTTGTTAAGTCAGAGAAGTGGTAGCTGGATTCCTCTCTGGTGGCTGGGCACCTGACAGACACGGTCGCAAGTACCTTGCAAGCATCTACATCCTTTATTAATAAACTGTACTATTGCTTGATTGATTGGGAAAATTTTTTTCTGGTTTTGTGTAATTTTATTAATCATCTGTATTGCTTAATGTTCTAGGGACCTGGCTTACATTGGCTTCAGTAGATGCTGGAGCATATATATCATTCTATATGGACCTGTAGACCACAGGCATTTATAAGGGAGAAAAACAAACTTTGTAGATAGAGCTGGTTTAGAAAACAGTATTTATTCTGCATGCAAAGATTATCTTGCTTATGTCCATTGACTATCCAAGGTGAACCATCATTAACTTTTAGAAATAGACATACAGCAAATGCTTACATGAGACAAAGCCTGCACACAAGCTCTCTCTCCCATTAAAGCTAAGGTCAGCTCCTTGACCTCATCATATTCCTGTCCAGTTTCATCTTTTCCACAGGCAAAGTCTCCTGAAAATCTATACCAGGAAGGGCAGCAGCAACTGGTACCAGCAACCAGGGTTCATTACTACCTGTCTTTCCTTTGCAGAAATACAAAACACTCTTCTAAAATATGATGCAAGGTGTCGTAACGATATTTGTTATCACAGCTATAGGTAACTAAGCTAAGAGTTTAAATTATAGAAAGCTTTCACAGGGATTCTACAAAAACAAATCTATTCCTCCTCTGCCAACAGAGTTATGGAAAGTACACACACATTCACTATGCCCTTGTGTTGACCTTCATGTCATTCCAGAAACATTTTATGCATGTGCAGAGAAATACTGGAAGAACTTTTGTTTAAAAAACTCGACTCCAAAATGCTAACTGAAGTGAGATGCCAAAGCAGAACATACCCAGCGTCACTGCTAACAATTCTGCTGTTACCCACTCATGGCACATTTGCACAGTTTATTCACATGGCATATTTATCAGTGTGCTCCATCTCTCAAACGAGTACTCAAAGCACTACAGATTCTTTTTTTGCTTCTTCTTCCAAGAAGCCATTGTCTTCAACCTTCCATGCAGACAAGCAATCTACAATTTTTATACTGCAACTGCAATTTTGATCTATTTCAAAGGGAAGACATTTTGCAATAGAACACTGAATCCTCTGAGCTGATCAAGTTATTATCTTGTTATTTTTGCCTAAGGAGCTGAGAGAAGTATGTGAATTTCAGGTGTCTAATTTAACATCTAATGGAAATCTTTTTGAGAGGTCTCTCAGAATAGAATTCTGCTCTATTAGAAAACTGCCAGTTTGCTTAAGATTGCTCCTGTGATTTACTCTCTGAAGAAAAAATCATTTTCATTTACAGTTCCTGCATGTCCAAATTAAAGGGGAAAAGAAAGTAATGTTCATATTAATAACTGAGGTATTTTGCTATAGGCTGTTTTACAAAGTAATGTTGTAAATAAAATACCTTAAAGTTGAGACTTTCAAAAGTCTATTAATAATTGGCAACTCAGTTCTTTTTATTAATCTGTGGGGAGTTACAGTTAACTGAACAGCTTGTCTCTGTCCTTCTAAAACCTTTATTTCTGTGTAATTATGGCACTGTATGATTCACTGTATTATTCAAATTATGTAAAGGATGCACATACACTCACCAATGATTTCATTGTATCCTCAAGGGAAAACTTACTAGTTCAGTAACAAGAAGGAAAAAAGCAGGGGAAAGGCATGTTTGCTATTATCTCATATAAGCTTAATCTATACTTAGGGGTACTTGGGGGAAATAAACAAGTTTGTCTTGAGCTTGGGGCACTGGACTGTGAGTCAATAAATCTCAACCAATTTTCCATTTCTGCTTCATCATTCCGGACATGTCACTCAATCTCTGTGTCTTTACTGGCCTCTGAGATGTAACTCTTCTCTCTTCTTTCACTCAGCCAATCCTGTCTTTAAGTTCATCCTTGTTCTTGTTGCATTTCTGCATAGCACTCAGCAGAAACAAACCTCAGCTGCAGTCTACCAGTAAAGCCTTAGACCAAAGGAACTCCATGGAAGCTGTAGTTTAGGTTATGGATGCCACCATTCCACAGGTAAATATAAAATGATAGACAAGGTAAATACTTTCATGAATGCTCAAACTAAAGACAAACAATGAAGAATAGAAGGGTAGAATTCATCTTTCCTAAACACAGCCATATAAAAATTAGGCTTCTAGATTAAGGTAGTCAATTAACCAAAAAAGAATCAGTTTATTGGCAGTCCTGGCTAACCAGGGAGGTCCCAGTGGACTGGAGGTTATCAAATGTGATGCCCCTCTACAAGAAGGGCCCCAGAAAGAGGACCCAGATTAGGGTTGACTACAGACTACAGACCTGTCAGTCTGACCTCGGTGCAAGGCAAGGTTATGGAGCAGATCACCTTGAGTGCCATCACACAGCACACAAGGGACAACCAGGTGATCAGGCCCAGTCAGCTTGGGTTTATGAAAGGCAGGTCCTCCTTGACTAACCTGATCTCCTTCTATGACAAGGTGACCTGCTTAGTGGAGCTAAGTGGTGAATGGAGTTAAATCCAGCTGGTGGCCGGTCACCAGTGGTGTTCCCCAGGGATCAGTACTGGGGTCAGCTCTGTTTAACATCTTCATCAATGATCTGGACGAGGGGATCGAGGGCACCCTCAGTCAGTTTGCAGAAGACACCAAGTTTGGCAGGAGTCCCTTAGGGACGTGGTTTAGTGGTGGCCTTAGCAGTGTTAGGTTTACAGCTGGACTCAATGATCTTAAAGGTCTTTTCCAACCTAAATGATTCTAATGATTCTATTCCAGGGAAAATCTTTTTCTAAACGAGCCCTGCCATGAGCAATGCAAGACTTAATTTTCAAGGCAATGACAACTTGAAGCACTGAGGGATTTTAAAATGGACCTGTTCAGTCTTGACAGTTCTGAAAATCAGGCCACAGTTATATTATCTAAATTAAAACACATATATGTGTACAATTTAGGGGAAAGACTGCCATCATCTTGAGTAGCCTGGCACCAACCAGCCGGTTGTGAAAATCATTCAGTCTTTCTTGAAAAAAGCAGCAACCCTTAACCGATGTAATAATAGTCAGTTTTTCTTTCATAATCCAACTTTTCCTCAAATGGAAATTAATTTTGCATGCAGTGGGATCTTCATCTATTTTTCATGAATTATAAAGAGTCATATGCACTCCTTTATGAACACCGCAGGCTGCTACAACCCTCCTTCTTCTTTGGTTTTATACAGAAGCTATCAAATGAGAAAACCATCAAACCTCATTCTAGGGTTTTTTTGTGTGCCAATGGATATTTCTCAAGGCAAAAACCTTGAATTATGTTAATCCTTAGGGAAAAGAGTGAGTATTTTTATTCACAGAATGGTAAGCATTAAAGCTTGAAAGGTCATTTTAAAACATTTACTTTTCCCCAAAGCAGACTTGTTCCTTATAGTAAAAAAGTTTATTGCAAAGAACTAAACAGAATTGAGCTCAGGAAAAGAGGCACCACATGCACTGCTGTAGCATCAATCCTTCACTGGTCATGTGTCATTTATGAACTTGATTTAAGCCTCATGGGACATCAATAAGCACATGAAACTATCAAAACTGGCCTATTTTGGCTGGAAGCAAACTTCAGCTTCTATTATAATGATCAGACAGAGGAAAAGAGAGGTGAAGAATTCTCTCCAATAGAAACACCCCTAAAAGTTAATGCTCACACTATTTAGATAGGAAGCTTAATGACTTAAAATAAGCCTGTGAGCAATCCACACCAGTTCTGTTCCAGTTTGAAAAGAACTGAAATTCTGAGGGAAAATAACAATTCTAAATTAAAGCTTGTATTGATTGTGTCTGATTAAAAGACCCAGACTCCATAACGCAAACCTCTCCACACCAGACCTAGACAAAGCAGATCCCCAGCAGCATCTTGCTACTACTCATTTCCAAGAGGGCAAATCCCAATTCTGACCACAATATATCCTAAAACTTTTTTTTTTCTTTTAAATGCCACATTAAAGGGATCATTCACTACCTCCTTGCTGAAGAAGATGATTCCCATATTCAGCTGAATGAGAACTGCAGGATGTTGTGAGATCATGAGACCACTGGAAAATTAAATGACTCGTCGTTCTATGTAAGTAATGATTTGTTAAAAGGTCAGGAAGTGCAAGAGTTTACTTGAATACTCTGTGAGTTACACCAATTAAATATTAAAAAACCCATATACAGTTTGAGACATTGAAGTGTACACTTGGAAAATGTAGGGTTATATAGCAGCACTGTGCAACATAAAATAGTATCTTTCCATTAGTGTGTTTACCTCAGTTCTTAATATATTTAAGAATTCATTATTAATTTAAAAATTAATAATATGATATGTTAACTCACAGCAGTTCCACACACTCCATCTCTATCCCTCTGCTCTTCTGGAAATAACATTAGAAGCCAATAGGTAAAAAAAACCAGCCCAAGTTCCCAATGTTTAAATAAATCAGTCTGAGCTCATACCTCTGGGGCTTTGCTGACCGATGGCTGTGGAACTGAGAAGGTTCTGGACTTCAGCTGGACAGGCTTATCAAAAAAGGGGGTACAGCAAGTCACTGTCTGTTCCACCTCTCCTGGGAGAACTAATGACCCTGCTGAATAAAAAATAGTCAACTTTACCCTTCCATTCAATGTATAAATTAGCAAAATACTGTGTAAAATCCTGTAGTGCTCGGACACAGGCAGAAGCTTGTTAGTCAAAGTGTGCTGTACTTACTGTTGCATAATGCATAATATAGCCAGCTACCTTTAAAACAGATCCATGCAGCCCTGAGCTAAAATCTAGATAATAAAATATACTATACTCAGGAAAAACCAAACTTGGTTGAAAAGAGATAAGTAGCTCTTCTTTTTTGTGGACACTGAATTAAAAATCTGGATGCAGAAGCTCATAAAGTCAGAGAACACCTGGGATTAGATTCATCTCTTTCATAACAAAGAAGGAAGGTCCTGAGCAGAGATGTCTGCAGCAGGAGTTACAAAATACCAGACTGAATCCTGGTCGTGCCATTGATTAGCTCAGCAGTCTCATCAGTTCCCTCCTGCTAGAGTTTCACCACCCATACATTGAGCATAAAGTCTTTGCAAAGCATCTGACACACGACCCTCCTGAAACACGAAGTGAAAACGCCTGGCAGAAGCACAACCATTCCCCACGACAATGCCAGGTGACTCTCTTCAGACCAAGGAAACTTCACAGATGTTTGTTCCTCCCTGAGCTTTCCAAAAAGTGGTACGTGAGAGGACTGCTCTGTATCTGGGACACAGGAACATGCAGCCTTCCCACAGGGGCAGGGTTTGGTCCACAGTTCACAAACATCCAGACTTTCTGAATCACTTTTCCTTTACATCCTGAAGCAAAATGTCCATGCTGGGAAGAGGGGGCTCGCTGTCTGCGACAGCTCAGAAGGATACGCCTTAGCTCTAGAAATATCTTTTAACATGAATCAATCTCAGCTCTGCTACAGCACAGATGCATCCATCTTGCCTCAGTACTACGTTTTTATGAACCATATGTCTTGCAATTTAGTTAAAGGATTATGTAAATCTACCTACTATTTTTTCTGGCTGATACGCAAGTTTCTTTACAGCTTTATAGTACATTTTAGTCGCTTGATTTCCTCTTGAAATCTCAGAGTAAATTTTCAAAGCGTTGCTTAAATGTTAGTTAATGGAATCAACAAGAGGGTACGTAGATTCAGGGCGAAAAGGAAGAAGTGGCAATTTATCTCTACCCACACAGACCTCTCATTCTCCTGTAAATCTGCATTTGAAAAGAATGATTTCCCAGCTAGGCCTTCGTAAAAAAATCTATGATCAAATTCTTCATTTCGTTTTCTTTTGGGAATTGTGTACTATTTGAAACCCAGCAGGGCTTTGGACATGTAAAGTAGGATGTTCTTTAAAAAAGAGCTGAATTCAATCCCTTGGGTATCTCATTCCTGGATTTATTGTCTTTTGGTTCCTGATTCACGTATAGGTGGTTTCCATTTTTCAGAATAGTGGTTAGCATCCGACCTTACTGTGCATCAGTTACAGGAGAAAGCTTTCTGAAGGGCACAGTGCAGTCCATGGGTATATATGCCATGTCTTCACATCCTCTGCAACTGCTTTTTGAGATCTTTCATAACTTGGGCCAGAAGTTAGATGTGGATGCTCATTTAAAGGCAATTCCATCTTCTGCTGTTGTTTCCAACTTGCACCCTAAACACATACTCTCACTGACGGAAGGAAAGCCTGGACTTCAGGATGTTTATATCACCTCCTGATACCAACGCTGATCAATTCTGTATGAAGAGCTTCCCCCTCGCCCCCAACAGACCAATGTGCAGGGAGAAGATGAGGAGGAAGCAGTGTTACACAACAGTCTGGCAATGGCTCGGGAAGACAACTCTTAAATTAAAATCGGGGCAACAGAAGGAAATTTAGTTTTGCTTTTAGCAAGAAGTGCTTGTCACACTTAGGATGTCAACTCCACTGTTCTAAGGCTCGTCAGTAATGCAAACAGTGTTTCCAATGCCCTTCAATCACCCCCTAAGAATGGGGTAATCAACCTCTGTTTGCCAGCAGACATACCAGAAATGAGCCTTCTCTCTCTATCCTGGCTGCATGACAACCTATGAAAGTCTAATCGGTAAATGCTGCTTTCCCTGATAATATTTAATCAAGAAACTCCTTCAGAGAGAAAAATTAGGGAGTTTTGACAGTCGTCCTTCTCAGTGGGAGCTCCCAAAGGAACTGTAGGCTATTGTAAGTTCTAGCCAGTACCTCACAGCTGGTTTAGGCTGATGCTACAGCACTAGCGGATGATGATCCTAATTAAACTGCTAATTATGTTCTCTGTGGAGGTGATTAATTAGCAACAGGAAAGCCTTGGATACTGCCAATGGCACCATATATAGAGATAACCGAGCAGGCAGTGATATTAAAAATCTGAGAAGAGATTTTGAAATGCAGCCCTTCTCACACCATGAAGGACCAACTTCCTGGATGACACGGTAGTGACCTCTGATGATTTGACTCAAGACCAGTATCCTTTAATGAGGTGTATTTGGAAACTGATCAATTCTCTTCTCTTTAGTCCCTTTCCCCCCAAAAGACAGACTCACAGAAAGGAATTACTAAGTCTGTGAATGCTGCTGAGTTGTGATTTTTTGCTCCTTGTGCACCATTGACATTAATTGTAAGTACAGAAAAAAATAAACTATTGGCACAAACCTGATTTGAACTTTCAAGAGTGAAGAAGTTCAAAGTCTTGTTTAAACCTTCAGTTTTACTGTAGCCAAATGATGCCCAGCTATAGATAAACTAACACAGCATTTACCACTTTCAGGCACTACATTTCACAAAAATGCTGTTGATGGAGAGCTGAGGAGGGAGGTAGTGATAATGAAAAAAGCTTAAAAGCTAAATTTTGCTGTCTCCTCTGACTCTCAGGCTTCAGGCTGTTAGCCCTGCAGAGCTGCCTAGTGTGAAATCATCTCGAGGCAGTGTTAAATGGATCACAGAGACTGGAGGAGAAAACAAGAAAAAGATTCACCAGCTGGGGGGAGCCCCATACTTGAAAAAAATCTACTAACTTTAATTTTGAATCCTCTTCCTCGACCTGATTTTTCTGGACATAAATACAGACTCAAAATATAAAGGCATGGATTATGGAATATAAAAGATACTGATATAATTTGCCTAAAGAATTATTTAAATACTACAATAGTTATGCTTGGTCTCAGCTTCAAAGTAACTGAGTCACTTGGGTTCTCCTCAACGTCTGTGGGGTTACAGAGAACTGGGACTTTGAACAGACAAGTTTACAGAACCTCAGGGCTCCAAACCAGATCAGTGAGACTCTGATATCCTTGCCTATGCAGCCTCACCCGTATATTTAAATAGTCCTACTTGAATTTTCTCTTGTATCTAAAAACCAGCACACTCAAGGTCTCTAGACATGCTTTTTACGTATTTTGTATTTTATAAAATATTACTTATCATTACCTAACTATCCTTTGAGCTCTGCAGCAAGTGATTTGTCACCAGTCCTGGGAAGGAATTCTGTTGCCAAAACATAGGTACTCAGCATTCCCCATCTGTCCCTGGAGAAAGCCTGATCATCTCCATTGTTGCCTTAAGCTACTTACCATAACGGATTAAACTCGGTGAGAGAAAGCGATTAAACAGTCCACCACACACAGGTTGTCTCCACACCATGCATTAAAGCTTTGGTTTAGGGCAGCAATTTTACTTTGCCAATCAGAGTTTCCTGTGCCAAAGCCCCACAATGCAAAGCATTGCCCTGGTTTCAGGCTTCCAGCCCAGTGCTGTCTAACGAAAACAGCTACAGTGAACTGGCATACTGGTGAATTGGCATACTGGTGAACTGGCATACTGGCCAAATCTATGGGCTCCTCTTTTTTTTTAAGAAGCATCTGTATTCATTCACAACTTAAAAGAAATTTGACTTAGGAAAATAAGTTGGGGGAAAAAAAAAAAGAGGGAGAAAAAAACCCCACTAGAATAATTTTTCCAGGACATCTCCCAAAAAGCGCTGGTTTAGATGAAATGTTTTAACACCTATTTTCTATCGTGCTTTTCACACTGTCAGCTTTGAGTCACTTCCCTTTAAGTGTGAATATTTATTTTATTAATGTACAGTTGATAACTGATCTGCCCTCCAAACCTAAACAAAGTATGAAGATCCTGAACTGTTGCCAGTACCAAGCAGAGATAAAAGCTTGTTGCAATTATGCTAGCAAGGTATGACATTTTGCACGGGCTGTCCTAGCTTGTTTTGCCAGTATGAAGTCTTAAATCTGTCGTTTGTTCTGACATACAGGTGGCAGCATTTAAAAAGCCAGCAACAGAACGTCGTTCAAATTTGTGTCACGCTCTGCCTCTCGGATAAACTAACCAGAATTCTCCAGAATTAGTCCATTATTAAGGTGGTCAGTAGGGATATTGTCTTTTATCACTTTATTGTAACAAACAATAGAAGCGACACCATTTTATATTTTAATTTGCATTCTGTTGCTATGGTTTCTACAGGAGAAAGATTATACCTCTCTTATTATGAAGCTTACCAAGTATGATTTTGACATGTAAGACAACTATCAAACTATGAGTCCTATTTTCTGCACTTAGGAGTCAAGGGGAAATTTTTCATCTTGATTCAACAACTATCTCCACTGAAGAAGCCCTGGGCAAGACCCAGGCTGTGAGCTTCCCAGATATAAATCTGGGTGCTGTTCACTTTCCTTACAGAGTTTAGAAGGAATAATTAGCTTCTGGATATGCAGTGTTTTGATGTCATAAAATACCATCTAAATGCTTAACGTTGTTAGTGAGCACTGTTGATTGCTCAGGGGTTGGTATGACTCCTTTCTGCACGGAGGCAGTCTGTGCAGGGAGTGCTATCTCATACAAAGAGCTGAGAGGAGCAGGAGTGAAAGCCAAGTCAAATATCATGTAAAAAGCGAGTAGTTAGAACACTGATAATCTACTGTAGTGGTGCTATAAATTGTTTATTCTTTATATAATGATCAGTAAGAGCACTAATTGAAAGGTTTTTCCCATGTGGCTTGTGTTCAGACAGTACAAGCAGATGACAATTGTTGTAATTCTCATCCTATTCAAATGCAGTCTGTTTTACTCGGGGTTTCTAAACATACATGATTAACATTTACTCTTGCACACACACAAATACACAGAAATGACTGAAAAGCCTGTAGAGAGACAAGGTCTGGCATGGTCCTGAAAGTGGAAAGCTATCCCCAAGCTCTGGCAGAGCTCTTCTTTCCTCACTGCCCTGCTTGGTATTTCAGTGTTCAGCTTATTTCTCATCATCCTATTTGTGGCCTGTTTTGAACTAGAGTGATTTAACAGTACTTCCATGAACCAGATACAGACAATTCTCATTTCAGTATGATACAAGTGAAATGTGGGTTTAGGCTTCCACCAGTGAGCCCCAGGTTTTTTAATAGCTATTACCAGAATTTAGGACATAAACACAGAACAATGTCCTACCAAGGGAAAAATGGGTACATATGAATGCTGCACTCAAAGGCAATCTTCAATGTCTGTACCTGATGTAAGACTGCTTTCCTACTCCTTCCTGAAATGCCCAGGTTGGAGAAAGAGTATTTGCTCTAAACCTGACTTATGTTGGTTTATTATTTCCTTGTGAGTTACAGCCAAGCTCCAAATATTCATCAGTTGTAAGCCGCTAAGCCCTCTGACTTCACAGGAATTCTAAACATGCAGAAAGCAAAGACTAATCAAACCTTAAACGGGTTAGACAGACTAATCAAATGGCAATAACCAAGGAACTGAGGACCAAAGTCCTGCTCTGGAACAGCTTCTTTCAGTGACCTGAATTAAATCCCTTAATCCATGTGGCTTGGTTTCTTTGTCCAGTCGCAGGTACAGACGAGGAAAATATATTTAATCACTAAAAGGTTGTCAATTCTGCTGGTAATAAAGACCACACAAGCACCTATGATAGACAAATAACCACAGACACTAGGTTTCTATCCACTTTTTAGAGGTGGGAGAGTTAAATTATAGATGTATGGAACAGTTCAACACAATTCAAAATGCTCATAATTGGAATTCATAAACAAGTTCACTGTGAATTCAAATACAGTCTCATCTATTTTAAGCCCAGAATTAAAGAATTTTAATAGGAAGGGACAGCATTTTCATTAAATATTTCCACTTCATAGAACTCTCCCTTAGCACCCACGTTCCTTTGTGGAGAACTTTTGTAATCAAAATAATTCCAATACAAAATAGAAGTGCAGAAAAATGTAGAAACGTTACTAACAAGAAGTGCTCTGTAATTCTAAGAGATCTTGAGGAAAAAAAAACAAAATGCTCAGCAGGAGACAATAGAAAAACTATTCCTTATAATGTATTATCTCATTACCTCTTAGAGTGAGGAAATAAGTACTTTAATTTGGTGAATTTGGGAAATTTGGGGAATTTTCTAGCAATAGAAGAACTGAGGAAGAACATCTTCTTTAGGGGAGAAACAATGCTTTAAACAATGTCCATACACTTGCATCCAAAGACAGATAATGATAGTGAACATGAAGAGGGGCGAAACCTACCACTGCACATCTCTTCATCTGTGTCTATATCTTCCAAATCTAAGCACTTGTCCACCTGCCATAAAAACCCCAAATTGGAAAACAGATTAAAATATATTCAACCCATTTCTTACAGTTCAATCTAGAGCAAAGCAAAAAAGCATTACATCGTTTCCTGCATCTTCTCCCTTCTCCCCTGCATTTCTCCAAGACAGCATCTGAATTTGCTTTAAAATGTCTAACCCAAAGGAAATTCTTTTAAGTATAGGCAAATAATTGCTGACAAAATTGCTGTATATCAACTGCAGTGATGGGAAGGAAGCTCAAGCCATACAGCAACTTTTTCAGGAACTTAGTGGGAAGATGGAGAAGCAAAATATTTTCACAGGAAAAAGAGAGCTGATAAGTTTCTCTGCAGCTTTGCAAGCTCACTGCATAAGGCACAGAGACAATACGTGCTGCAGGCACAGCAGAGCTCGATCCTCCTGGTTTGATACTTAATGGTGAACTGAATGGGAAATAAAAAAGAGAAGAATTACTCAGTTTTTAGTATTTCACTTGGGACATGGTACTACTGTTTTTTCAGGCTGATGTCCCTTCAAAATGGTTTAAAGTACCTAAAACATTCAACAAGAAAAGACATTTCTTATTTCAGGTAGCATCCTGAAGAGAAGCACAGGGTGAGAGTGAAAGGCCTTTCCCAGCCTGTGTGCAAATAGTGTAACCACAGAAGATTTACTATATGCACTGGATGTTCTTCTGTGTCTCCATGCAGTAATTACAGATGCTCTTACATGATCTTTTCCAACCTGATTTGACATCATTCTCAACAACACGTACATAACTTTTACGTATTCATTAACATTTGAAAAAATGTTTGGATGGTGATGCTCTCATCCGTCTTCCCCACAAATGGCAAAGATCTAGATCAACAAATTGCAAGTACTTTGTAAATTAATAATGCAAAAATCAGTCATGTTCTATTCATAATCCCCACTTTGAAGAAAATCAAAGAAAACCTCACCTTCGCTCTTTCAGACTGACTGATATCGTTTCCATCAGAGCCACCAGCTTTCCAGCTCTCATTCACTGGCTGTAGATAGACAGGCAGAAAAACTTATATGGATAAACCAGAACAAAAATCACAGTCAAAGCTCCTGCTGATTTCCACATACAGATCCTTTATGCTGTATTTAAAATTTTTTAAAAAATTAATGAAATGCTCCTGAAAATACACACGTATCCTCTGAAATCCTACACAGGACCAGACTGAATCAATTGGAACAGCACTGCACATAATCATAAGATGCCTAAAAAGCAGCAGTTATAACAGGAGCATTATTATCAATTGCAGTTTTTTTCCTCTTTTCTTTCCTCAGTGCAGGCTTAAAGGTGACAGTGGCCAACTTTCTGTGTTACAGCCTCCTCCTCCTACATAATCATAAGATGCCTAAAAAGCAGCAGTTAGAACAGGAGTATTATTTTCAATTGCAGTTTCTTTCCTCAGTGCAGGTTTAAAGGTGACAGTGGCCAACCTTGTGTGTTACAGCCTCCTCCTCCTATGACACTAGCAATTCTTCTGACATGTTCTACTATTACTGTATTTGTTTCTTAAACTGCTAATGTGATAAAAATGTGCAGCCACACTTGAAACTCTTCTTCTGTAGCCACAAAGACAAGTATTAAGATGTTCCATTAAATAAAGGGGAATAAAAGTTGCACGTTGCTTCATGGAGCAGAAAGCTAATTCAAAGTGGCTGAAGTAAGCCACCCAAAGGCAGTCTATCCCAATGAGACAACCACATTCTTCACAAGAAAAATGGCCAAAAGATTCTTCTCTTTATTATTATACAATCAACTGACAGAATGGGATTGTTTTAAAAGCCTTGCTTGAGTCCACCTCAAAGGCATGTGCTAGCAGGGAGGAAAACGACAGCTTGTGCTCTTTGAGTGAGGCCTGGCAGGCCCATCACTTGAAGGCACTTAAGTGTGTTGCTCTGTGTATTCCCAAAATGATCTGCCACTTCTTTCCTAATAAAAAGTTTAATGAAGGGAATTTTTGAAGAACAGGCTAGATCACAGCTTAGTTATTTTTTCGGGCAGGAGGGCAGAAGTTCTTAACGAGGGGACTCAGATTTCCATCTTGCTCTCTCCAGATGATGTCTGCTGTTTTCCTGTCCCTGCACATTAAATCTCTAATCTCATATGTTTCAGAAGATTAAAAATGCCTCTGGCCAGCCTGCTGCTTACCTGAGGTAGCTGAAGCAATCTAGTTTCAGTAACACAGAATTCAGCATTTGCTAAAATCCCCAAGAAACAAAATAAATCTGTGCATGCTGGCATCCATCCTCTCAAGACTTTTTCCTTTTTGCCAGCCTGGACTGCTGGCTGCAGACTCCAGTGAAAGCGTTACAAAGTCCTTGCAGGGCAGCTTATTTATTAGTCAGATTATGGCAGCTCCTCCGCCAAGCAAATGCCACTGCCAAATGTGACCCCTGCAGGTGCCTCTGCAAGCACTGCACACTTAGGCAGTATTTTAAATATTTGCCTCAGATGGGATAAATACCAGTGGCCTCTAACATTTGGACAGTGTAACTCCCCGTATTTTCATCTGTTTGAATGTGGTGCTTGTCCACATGGACAAATGTTAACTCATTACCTCATTCTCATTTGGTGTCTGTGGTGGAAGAGACATCCACGTTTCTTTGCTCCTTCCAGGTGAGCCATCCTGTTTATTTCTGTTTGGTAATTCAGAAGTAGAAAATGTTTTCCTTAGGGAGTCCACTTTGCTTCCTTGAATTGTCTTCCCTTCTTCCTCTGCAAGGAGAATCACACCAGATCAGATAACATAACGCACTACCCAAGGAAAAGAAAAATGTGAACTTCATTAGATCTAATATTGACTTATTTTACACACTCACTGCTCCTCTCATGCTCAGAGCTTCCACATGCATCATATACATGTATTTTGCAATCTTTATCATAAAATGGAATATGCAGTTTGAACTTCAAGAGTTCAAAGAGTGCACAGAGTATCACCTGTTCCTCAATACTGAAGAATTTATCAAAAGTTCATGCAATATATAGAAAACTTGATAAAATAACCCGACAGCTGAAAATACTCAAAAAAGCAAGACAGTAAGTAAGGTTACACATTAGTTTTTATTTAAAAATTTTGTTTAAATGCTCTCTGAATGCTGCATAAAATGGCACATAACATTTGTGCCCGTGCTTTCATTTGGCACTGCAAACACCAGCACATATGAAGAGTCTCTTTGTGACACTACTATAAACCCCAGAGCGACCGCACGCCCTCAGTAGGGCTGGTTCAGATGTACATTTTTAGAATCAGAACCAGAACCCCAACACCAACACACACTCCCAACACTTACATGTCTAGCTTAACAAGTTCAGCAACTGTGCTCACGTGAGATCTGTGCTCACAAAATCACTTGGTATCTTAAGTAGTTCAGGGGCACACATTCCCTCACATACCTAACCGATGGTGTACCTTCTAATCAAGCACAAGGACTCTGATTTTCATCATAGTACAGCAATTATCTGGTCCAAAAATGGAGTGGTTCTTGTACTTTCTACCTCAATTTCTTGGTATCACCCTGTTTATACTGACCATCAGCCCCAACGTGTGCCCCACGTGTAAACCTCACAACCCTTAGAGCAAACTAGTTGTCTAGTACAGAAGTGATCTCAGCTAATTCCCAATTTGATTTCCTCCCTATATCAGCAATCCGACTGGGTGGGAAATTTTTGCGAGTAAATATTGTTTTATTGGGATCAGACTAACAAACTTAATTGCCAGAAGTTTAAGTCCTAAGATTAAAGATTAAATACAGATGTTCAAGCAGGGTTTGTTCCCTTAGGGGATTCCTTCGGTCTTGAAAGACAGACTGGAAAAATGTTTTGGCAGTGCACTGACAGAAGGCTGGAGTAACTGCTCGTGTTTATTTTATACAACCACCGAGGCTAATTGGGCCCTCACCAGAAAGAGAGAAGTACTCAGAAACAGAACTGAGACTTTCAAAGATAGCCTGTGACATCTTTCAGCCCTTTAATAACTCCTTGGACAACAAGAGCAAAGTTAAGACAACTATTAGTGCTTCTGAGTGTCCAACCAGCCAGGTCCTTGGGGCACAGAGCAGCCAGCAGAATCAGGATACAGCTACGTGATCATCACAACAGTACAGACTGGATCTAGGAGCTCATTACAGACCAGGACAAGTATGTGCATGGAAGCATGGATTTCCAAACCCATGCTGAATAGGTTTGTTTGGTTTTTTTCCTAAAACATGGCAAAAAATATACTAATCATGGCCAAAATAAAAATGCAGAACTTTCTATTTTAAAAGTCTCATTATCAAATATGGATATGCTATAGGACAATCAATTCAGCTGAACTTCACATGTTCTTAATGAAAAATAAACACTCACTACACAGAGTTTCTTGGGTTTAGTCTGAAAAATCTGCTTTGTAACAATAGGAAACACTACAACGCATTTCTAAAGCATAATTATGTGTTACAGGCATTGGAGTAATTCTTGTGGAGAGTTTTAATGATGCCCTTGGGGTTACTTCATTGAGCTATCCACCAGAGAGTTATGAATCCCCAGGGCCAGCTCTGTGCTGCAGTTACTATGACACACAGAAAGGGCTGGCAGTCTGGGCATAACCTGAAGTCCACGCTCATAAGAGTCAAAGCTCACAGGAAGTAAATTGTAACAGACCAGAGAGATCTGGCAATCAGATTTTAATGCTCTGACCACAGATGAATCTGAATAATTCCTAAATCCCAGGTCTCTTGACACAACATCTGCCTTCTCCCTGCTTTTTGAGCAAGTACTTTCCTAAAACAATATTTGGCACATCACATCTGGCAATCTCTTCTTCCTACACACTCTCTTTTTCAAGCCTTGGCAATGAAGCAGTATTACATGGGAAACCCTGTTTTAAATTGGTGACAGGTAAAACGGTCACCCACTATTTGAAGACGTTTTCACTGTCACCCTACTTTATAGGAAGAACTAGACGACTCGCTCAAAAAGCTTCAATCTTTTGTTACAGTAGTGGTGAGAAGGTCTTCCTCTTTTATACTAAGAACTGACAGGTTTGATATTAAAGACTGACAAGCCACAAGGATATTAATGTGTTTTAGGGTATGTGTATCTTAGCAAATCATGCAGCCAAACCTGTGCAGACCCATAGAGTAACAGGGACTGAGGACCCTCCCCGTGCCCATCAGGAGCCTTTATGTATGAGAAGGGAGAACAAGCTTCTGGAAGCCGTACACTTTTGTCAGCCAGATCAACTGACAGACAAAAGGTATCATCAACTGGAATGACCAGCACCGTAATTCATACAGCTGACAGGCTCGGAATCAACATGATATTCCTGCACAAGCCCATGCCTGGCTTGGATACCACTGTGGTCATTCTTCTGGGATGGAAATCAGATCATCCTTCTCCAAAATACAGCTTCTGAATTCTCCAAATAATATCACTTTTAGCATCAAAAGACCTATGACACATAGTTGGGCAGTTATAATTAGACAGTACACAGGAGTTGACAAACTTACTTTATTAGGTTATCTATTTTCTGGACAGCTGAGCTATTGTCACAGATAAAAAGCTAGCTAGTTAAAGGAGCTAATAAGAAATCAAGTGTATTTATGTGCCATTTACCAACTCCAGACTGCAGCTAGAAGCATTATCCCTTTTCCTAAGAGATCCGTCATAAACTGCTGTCAGAAAGTGTTTTTCTGGTTAAGACCATTGCAGAGTTACTGGGTTATAGAATATTAAGCATTACATTTGATGAAATATTCACAACTGCAATGTGATGCTAGATCCGTGACTGCAAATGAAGAAAAATTCAGAAGGAAAAGCAAAAAGTCTGAGGCACCCAAAGCAGTTGTGAAATTCATGCTGCAGACAGAATATCAACTGCCCAACCACGAGCATAATGAGGCTACGGCACAGAGATCGGAGGGGGCAGGTGAATCAAAAATTATCTTGCTGGTTTCAAGCACAGTCCCTCAGGGTAAGTAAGATCCACCTTCAGATGTCCAAAGTAACGACTGCTAACAACTGCTTCTCAATGCATACATCACATAGCTGGCTCTCTCCACGCCCTAACAGTCATGAGCTTAAAAAAATACTATTAAAAACAACACACACCAATTCTTCTTAATTTAAAGAAACTACAATCGAGAAATATCACAGCTGTATTCCTGTGACAGTGTTCGGAATTTCAACCATTTCTGTCCTTTACTGTTGAAAGAGAAGGGAAAAGAGCAAAGATCACATTCAAGCCCAGAAGAGGATCACTTTGCCTTCCCTCTAAGTGATAATGGACTCATTATTCACAGTCACAGTTCTCAGCCTGCCCAGACCCAACATACAGCATTGTCCTTCACAAAGTGGGACAAAAGTCCAAAATAAGGGACACACACACAACAAAAAGTAGCAAAAGAAGGGGGCTGAAATGATGGGCAGATTAACATGTTCACTCTGCAGACAGTTTTTCAGGCTCACTTTTTCAAAATTCCACTGTCAGTACCTTAACTGTGACATAACAAGCCAGCTCAGGTCTCCAGAAAGGTAAAGCTGAGTCTCTCAAGAGCAGAATTCATCATCATCGTGTGTCACTGAGAAGCACATTGCAGACTTCAGAAACATACTTCTATCACAAAGTATATCCAGCTTGATAATTTTTTTTCTCTCCCTCTATCTATCCTCTATAATGTTTAAAATTATCTTTTTCTTCCAATTTGGGCAGAAATCTTTTGAAAATGTGCACTGATCACCCACCTATTTCAAAGAATAATGGAGATACTTATCACAAAGGCAGAGAAGAGAGCTCCCAGGATTATCAGAAAAAACTTCCTGTCAGTGAAATCTGTTAGATGAAACAGTAGCCCCAGAAGAATTATAAAAGTCTCCTAGTTTGAAACATTTCAAAGCCAGAGCAGATGCAGCAATCAATAACTTCCTGTAGAAAACCTGGCTTGGGATAATACACTGGAGAAAACAATACAAGCTACCAAGTACTTCCCATTTTTTTTCAATGCAATGAATTCATTCCAAAAACAAAAACTGGGGACAAGATCCTTTAAATAGTAAAAAAAAAAAAAAAAAAATACAGCAAAGCTACTATTTTAAGTTCCAATTTACTTCTTTGTCCTCAAAATGCTGGACTGAGGGCCAGCAGAAGGCCTGTGAATCCCTTAAATCCCTTCCAAGTTATGCTTTGATGGAAAACACGGGATTCAAGTAACAGAGTGACTCTGTGCAGGACTTCTGAACAAAAAATAACTGTACTCCCAGCAGCACGGTAACTGTCTCGCACAGAGGTCACGAGTGGGGATTTCATGTACATTCCTATCTCTGTTTTCAAACACATCATCAGCAAACAGCCCCATCTTAAAACAAAACCAAAGCCTGTCACTGACAAGTTTCCATGAAATATCACTTTGAGATGTTCAAAGGACCGTAACCCACTGTAGAAGTACCTGTGTTGACCTATTTCCAACTGTGTAAAGTCTTGGATGGTGCTGAGTTCATTTACCCTAAATGCCAAGCTGGAAGAGGAAAAAACAAAGGTTGAAAAAGTCCCAGTTCTTACTTCTGATTGCCATTTTTTGATGTGTCCCTCACTGTAGTGTGCTTAAAAACCAGAGAGGAAAGGACTTTTTTTTTTGTACATGCTCCTTCAGGGGAAAGACAAACGACTGTTACTCTCAAGCACATTTCAGCCACTCACACACCTGCTTTACCTTAACATACAGCAATATTTTTTCAAAACTAATTCAGCTCTTAATTTTCAAAAGTTTAACTGTTCTTTTACTGTATCACTATCTCTCCCTTTTTTTTCCTTAATCGAACCTGTATGTTCTGGTTTTATGTAGTATTTATTTGTATTGATATCTATGTCTCTGTTGTGCTTTAGACAGCGTCAGTGTTAGAAAAGGGGCAATATTTCCTGTTTATACTTCACTCACCCCAGCTGATCATGTAAAAATATGTATTATTCTGCCACGGTTCAACAGTGCTGTTGCCAGATACCTTCTCCATTTGAATATTATAATGCAGTCAGTTAAATAACAAGACAAATGTGCACCTGACCATTTCAGCAGCCTGCCATGAGCAAAAGCCCGCTTCTTCCAAGATATATGATGAAAAATCATCATGACAAACATCTTAGAGCAGATCCTCAGCTGATAATAACCAGCAGAGTCCTATTAAGGGAGCTACACCTCTTAATATCTACCAGGGATCAAGCGATATCTATCAGTACCAAGCAGTGCCAATGTACTAGATCAGATCTCCAGTTCTAACAACAGAGTGTCCATGAGGTGGGGGAAAAAAACAGCTTTGTAAAGGCACAGGCTGTACAACCAGGAGTATTCTGCAATTATAATCTGACAGCATCAGGATATAAAAGCTGGAAGACTTTCTCCAGAAGCTGCTAAAGGTTTGCCTGCTTCCAATGGCTTCAGAAAATCTATACTGTCCTTTGCAGAATGCAAATAGTTTCACGTTTCAGAAACTGTGCTTCAGGGATGGAGCTTTAAATTAGTGGGAGAATATTAGTTCAGTGTCCAGGAGCTCCACACTCTCTTCTGAGCCTTGGCTACACTGAGCCACACTTTGAACCTCGGCTAAAAAAAACCCAACAGAATATATTTGAGTTTATTACTTAAATAGGCACTGTGGTTGTTACACTTGCTTTTTTTTTTTCCCCTTTTTACAGTCAAAGCAACCACAAATGAGCTTAAATTCATCCTCAGCACAAGGAAACTACATTAAATACATATGTTGGGAACACTTTAAAAGAGCAGGTGATATACTGATAAATCAGAATTGACTTTGAAAGCCTTCTGTGTACTTGCTTTCTAGAAGAATTCAGTACGAGCAGGTAAGTAGATAAGCACTGTAAGAAACAAAGGAATTGTATATAACTGGAAGCATCTGACATGTCCATACAAAGCATTCCTTTCTTAACAAATTATATAAAAAGATTACAGCAGGTGGGAATAAATTAATAAAACGTCAGAGATCCCAAGAGTTTCAAAAATGTTCGGTTTTGGATATTATAATTAAGACATCAAGGCACCTTCAAAAAGGCCTGATTGTTTTTAAAGGCAAACACCTACTTTCTTGTAATGAGGCATTTCTATGTGATTTTACACTGGACACAGAAAAACACACAATTCTACAAAGAGTTCAGCACTAAATGGGAAGAGAGGTCACTTGATTTCTGTTTCTCATTGTCCTGTTCAGCCACGATACGGCTCTGATCTCTGACGTTATTTGCTTTGCGTTATTTCCACATCTGGAAAAGAGGGCTAACAGTGCAATGACATGAAACCCAGCCAAGAGATGCATTTAGCACACTTGGATGCCTCTCAAGGCAAGGTGATGAGCTAGAGCAAGAGTTCATTCTGTGCTACTGCTTTTTAGAGTACTGCAGAATTCACCCACAGCCAACATGCCACTACAGGATGGAGTCTGTATCAAAGTATCAACAGCAGAATTACTAAATATTTCCCTTTCCTACATTCCAGACAATCTAAGTTATGCAACAGAATGAAAATACATTTTTTTTCCCCACCTAAAACACTCTTCAGAAATTATTTAGTAATAAAGGTATCACAGGAAAGAACCAAGATCTGCTGTCAGGGAAGCACCATTGCTCAAGGGCTGTCAAAGCTTCTGGGAGTCCGAGTGCCTCTGTCCTTACCTGGCGCTGCCAGTGAGCTCCTGTGCAAACAAACACCAGCCATCTCCCCTCTTTATGCCTCATTTTTTAATGTCTATACAGTGGAGATGAAATACATTGTATAGCAAATACCACTGAGATCTAAGGACAACAAATATCCATAAAACACATCAGCTAGTATTATTTCAAAAATAATCTATTATGTTTGCATCCTTAAGTCTGTTTTTTGGGGTTTTTTTTTTCCTACATTTAGGGACTCTGTATGATATCTGATTTTATACTATACTGAATGAAGGTTAGATAGGGATAGCTACTGAATTTATGATCAATAGAAAATCGTAAACTTTTTTCTCCCAGCCAATCCTTTCCAATGATCCAGCACAACACATCAATAAAAAGCTCTGAATTGACGCTGTTTCCCTATTTCATACCCTGTTTAAGTTCACTGGGGATGACAGATTAATTTAATTAGTTTTATTGAATTGCCTAGTTGCTTTTATTGGCAAATCCACTCATAGGAAGAGGGCTGCAAATTCCTCTTGGGGTTAGCATTGTCTAGTGGTCCATTTTTAAAATTAAAGTGAATTTATTGTCATTTCTTCAACAGTTTTCTGCTTTGCTTTCTGCTGTTAAGACTCACGTTGTAAAGTGCCTCCACTGACACTTAGGTAGGAAGTTTAACGTTGTTGTTTTTCCTAAATGTGGTTAATGAAAAAAGGAAGCAGACAACTCCCATCAAATGGACTGTGAGCTAAATCCATCGCTCGGCTGGCACTGGGGAATCAAATGAATCCGACCACAACACAGAAGGTGGCTCTTGTGTGCCACCTGGAAGCAGAGCCGTGGTCAGCCGCTTCCCAGCCTCCTCCGCTTCACAGCTTGCTCGGCACGGAAACCTCAAAACAACAGCACTGAGGCTACAAACAACATTGCCAAGGTTCAGTTTGCTTAGAGATGGGTCTGACCAAAGTCCTCGGACTTCAGTGCACTGCCAGGCAGTGTGAGATATATGAAACAGAGCAAAATTAACAGCAGGAAAGGACTGGATTTAATCACCGTGGGCCAATGTCCAAGGCCATGGAAAAAATACGAATCTAAACTTAGATTCCGACAAGAATTGGATTCATGGCAGCGTTCTTCTGTGCAGCTGATTTATCTAGGATACCATATTTTTAGAAGTGGGAGAGGAGTAACTTAAAATCTAGACGAAAAATTTGAAGCTTGGACCATTCTTTTGTTTTTTCTGTGATTTCTGTAGCAGGTCAAAGGAGATGTGTCATGCTCCAGTGAATTTCCTAATATTCCTCTGAGTTTAGAAAAATGAGCAGATGCTGTCTTCTAATTTTGGACATCATAGTTCTCTCCATCAGATTTCAATCACTCTTCTTAAGATTTGAAAGAGCCTCTTGCCTTGTGTGACAGCCGCTTTAAAAAGTGGGGATTGGGTCTTTTTCCATGAGATTTTGTCCTAGGAAGTGTTTAGTTCTGAAGAGACCATTCATTGACCACACTTACAGAAATCTGTGTCACCAACTCCTTTGTAAATCCAACTCTTCTGAGGGTTTTTCAGCTGCAGTCAATAAATCACTCTTTAGATTTTCCTTTGGACTTAAAAAACATAGTGGAGTTGTACGACCTCAAAGCAGTTAGCTGCTTTGTTACCAGATTGTTTTTATACTCAAAGCCAAAAAAAACCAAACTAACAAAACTAAATATGTAACTTGGCATAAACAGAAGGAGTTCAGTGATTCTAAAACTAGCACAAATTAATATATTACAATAAATTACGAATAAAATGATTCCTCTTACCAAGATCTTTGCTTTGGATTTGCATAGGAGGTGGTCATTTTTTTTCCAGAGGCTGAAAACTTCTGCAAAGCTTTACAGCAAGCATGAAAAATTTCATCTTTCTGGACCTTTGTTC